>NW_020447775.1:959980-1028626 GCF_003343035.1 Apteryx rowi | reverse complement strand
AACATGAGGAAAAACTTTTTCACTGTGAGGGTGACAGAGCACTGGAACAGGTTGCCCCGAGAGGTTGTGGAGTCTCCTTCTCTGGAGATATTCAAAACGCGCCTGGATGCAATCCTGTGCAATGTGCTCTAGGTGACCCTACTTGAGCAGGGGGGTTGGACTAGATGATCTCCAGAGGTCCCTTCCAACCTCAGTGATTCTGTGATTCTGTGAGGAAATTTCTTGTCTAGGAGAGTTAATAATGAGATTGTGAAACCTCCCTTTTTCACAATCCTGACAGTCGTTTCTGTCAGCAACATGTGGATTCCCATTACAGCCAAGTGGTTCTCCTACCTATTACCCTACTGCTGCAGGGTAGTGTTTTCTGTGCCACGAGCTGTCACATCCCCAAAAGCGGGTGCTGGTATTTTCAGCCAAGCAGTTTATTTTCATGGGCAGACCACCAAGGTAAGCAAATAACTCTATAACATAAAACTGATTGGTTTTAGTGGGCTTTTTGATGTTGATTTGCCAAGAAAGGTTAAGGAAGTACAATGAAAGGGCTTTTTTCTTGAATTGTATAGCCACTTTGTATTGGTTATTCTATTTATTTTGTAAATAAGCCTTTTTGTGATAGGCACTTGATAATTTAAGGTAAATTACACCGGTTTCTTTCATAGTTCATAAAGTGCTCAGCCATATTTCCTCCAGTTGATAAGGAAATCTCATTATGCCATTTCTGTCAGTGCTCCAAAGTGGTGCTTCCATTCCTATGTCATTTCACATTAGCTGTGACAAGGCAGCAATATGTTTTTACCTTCTTTGTGACTTTTGTGTTGTGGGATTATCTTAAATCTCTAGTCCCCTCCATTTCCTCCTTTGAACTTTATTTTACCTTCTTATTCCTCACATGCTTGTACAAAGATTGCCCTTAATCTTGTAGATTTCCCAGGGTATTGCTAGAGCAGAAGAACAAAAACAGTGTCTTTACACATCGCTGATCTCTTTCTCAGGTGTCCTGTGTGCTTCCCTTTCTTTTCTATTGCTGGAATAAATCCTTTTCTTTCTGCTTCCTTTAGGTAGGCTTTTTCGACTTTTACAGAATACAAAGCATCATTCCCAAGCTGCAGACAATTTCCATCTTGTTTATGTCCCACCATTTGCACCAAGAGTTGGCCTTTGGGGGCTATAAAAACCCACAGCTGCAGGTCCCACTGCTTTTGAGAATAACAAAACATCAAGGCTCTCCTGAATATTCTTTTTTTTGGTTTTGTTTGTTTTGTTTTCCCTCTCCTTTAAGTGCATTTCTGCCTTTCCCTCTGTGAAAACCTCTTTGAAAATGTCAACAGATGGCTAGGGCAGAAAGTTTGCCTCTTAACACTCCCAGTGATCACTGATTACTTGCTGTTTTTCTTCACCTGACAGCTCCCCACAGCTGGTTTTTAGGCACATGGAATAAGGCTTAAATTTTTAGGGGCATCCCAGGGCCATTTGCACCTTCAGTGGGAATGGTGTAAGAAAGGTTGCCATCGAAGGTGTCAGGCTCGCTGCATCCTCCTTGCTGGCTGCCTGCCCCTGAAGCAGTGCACTGCTGGCCGTACAGGGTCAGGATAGACAGTATGAGTGAAAGAGTAGGATAAGAAATGGGAAAACTGAAACAAGAGAAGTTCCAGCTTGAGATGAGGAAAAGCTTTTTCACTGTTAGGACAGTCAAGCAGTAGAGGTACCAAGGGAGGTTTGGAGTCTTGATCCTTGGAGATTTTCAAGATGTGACTGGATAAAGGCCTGAGCAGCCTGGTGTGATCTCACAGCTGACCCTGCTTTGAGCAGAAGGTTGGACGAGGGACCTCTGGCTGTCCCTTCCAACCTGATTGCTCTGTGAACTGGTGTTTCTCTTGGCCTTCTACACCTGACTAGTTAGCTTTCTTCATAGCCTTAATCAAGTCACTTAATCTTGTTCTCACAGTATTCCTCAGTTGCAGAGAGCAGGTAACAGCATCTTATTCCTTGGGATGATCAGTTTGCACTTGGTAAGCAGCATTTTTTTAACTATTGGTTAAATAGCTGGGAAGTTGTAGTGTGTTATGATAAAATAGGTTGTGCAAGCTCTTAAATGGTCAGATAAGAGTTAAAAGGTTCTAGAATGCACAGAATTTCCCAGTAACCTGGAACCTAGTGTCGCTTGAATCCTAAATTTATGCAGCAAATTCCACTTGAAAAATGTTTTAATGTTCTCAGCCACGTATGGACCATACCACAAGCATCCAGGATGCACGTTGCCTTTAGCAGGATGTACAGAGAAATTTGAAGTGTGCTGAGGTTTTTCTTACAAACGTTCCACTTCGGGATGTGATGAACTTTAAAGCGTAGTCCTGTTAACCTTTCCCAAATTGTCAGGTCAGCCTTCTACACCATGAAGGGACATAGCGGAGAGGAATAATTACGTTTCCTAGGGAGAGGGTGTGTGCTAAAACACTAAAAGAGTGTTGTTAAAATGTTTTCATGTGATTGGTTTTAAAATAATGAAGAGCTTCATGCCAGAACTTGAAACTGAGCCTTACTGGGGTTTTGGATAATTGCTGAAATCTCCAGCTATTTGTTTTTCAATGCACCTTGTTGAGTGACAGACAAAACATTGAACCTTCCTGGCAAGTCTTCCTTCCAGCTTTGTGGAACTTGGATTTACTTCTGTGCTCTTTAGCTGCATGTAGTCTTCAGTTTATGCTCAAGCAGATGGGCTATTTCCTTTTTATTAGCTTATCCCTTCAGTTTTGATTGCTGACAGATCTGGGACCGTATTCATGACCAGCTCATAGAAATCCCCTGTTGAAAGTAATGGTGGGATATAGTCATTTAAGACACTACATAGTTCTCTTATTTCTAAGTGATTTTAATAGCTACAAATCAAGTTACCCACAATGCTGTTCACTGGTACTTATTCAATTGTTGCCTTCTGGCAGCCGGGCTAAGTTGATTACGTGTCTGGAGACTGCTGCTTCCCTTTGGTGAGGCAGCTGCTTTCTGCTGCAAGTGAACTGTAGAAGACTCTCTTGCTGCTTGGCAGGGAGAGTCTTATCAAGGAAAAGCTCTGCTAAAGGTTCAGAAATAGGCATATGTTATTTCTCTTACGGGGTTAGGGTATCCCTTTCCTTCTGCTCTGTTTTGCAGTCTTTTTTTAAGATCCGAAGGTGGGGGACTTTTCTCAGAAGCTTGCGTTGCAGTGGCAGGTGTTTATACAGGCTGGGGTAAGCCTGCGCTGAGGTTGGAGGCATGACTCCAACCTGTGTATTCCTGCCCAAGTTGGCTTTGATTTAGCTCGTATTAATAAAGCTCACTGAGAAGATGCAACAGGACAAGCTGCAGCATGGCTTAGACAAGCTCTCCAGGAGCCACAAATACTTACTTGGGCAATGAGTTTATGTTAAACCCTGTGCTGGTGTGCTTTTTTCTGTGCGAGATTATAATCTCGGGTAGCTAGACTGAAGCTAGCTCAGATTTGCCTCCACATGCTGCTGTCTTATCTCTATTTACATTGCCCAGTTTCCCCAGAAATGTGTGGAAAAGTCACATTTAGAACATGTATGGAAATAACATCAAGGTAATTTATTTTATGTGATCACACACAGTGTAAGTGGATTAATTAGCTTGTTTAATGTACATATCTGGTTGGTATTGCTAGAAGAGTGCAGCCTGTATTCACACACCTGTTTTGTACTGTAGGATCACCATAGCACGCAGGTTGCCTGATGCCAAAGCAACTAACTGTCAGTCATTTCTTTTGTGTGTGTTTTTCATTAATTTATGTTCCTGCATTCCAGGAGGTTTAAGAAGTCAAGCCACAATTATTTTTTCCAGCAGTAGAAAAACAAGATAGATGGTGCTGCCTGAAGAAAGCACTGTCATATAAACAGCAAGGGTTATTAATACAGGTGCTTCAGCTTTTAGAATACAATAAAAGCAGTATCCTGCCCGTTTTCTCCCTAGTTCTAGTTAGTTATGTAAATGTTGCCTGCTGTACCAAGGCAGCTCAGAAAGACAGCCTCATTCTACTCCGCTCATGAAGTGCAGCACTTGAGGCAATGTTGTTGAATGTGCATCTATCACTTTTATTCAGCAGTGGAGTTAGCAATTTGCAAAATACACTCTCTAACCCTAAATATAGCAGCTCCAAGATAGATGACTGCAGGCTTTTCCTCAGGAATATGCATTGTGTTGAAGAACCAATTTAATATATTAATGAAAATATTCTGGGTTCTTTTTTGATTTCAGGACTGTTTAAGGAAAAAGAGTGTGTCAAAAGTCTGCTTTATACATTGAGTTCTCTTTACCCTTTATTTGGGTTTTGTTCCACTAGGATAGTACAGTAGCATAGTTTAACACTGCTGCATTGTTGCCGATCAGTGATTTCAAAGTCATCTAACAAAAGGCTGCTTAGTGACAGGGAATCTGAGAAAGAAGAGATAGCATTGCTACGCATTTCTGATTCTCAGTTTTGTATTGTGGTCATCAGCATTTTCCTGGACCGCTCTCCTTTTTTAGAACTGAAATTCTATAGTTTTAGGACAGTGAGAATGGGGAATATATTGTTGATATTTTAAAAATGAAATATTAAGTCAATATTGTTGCTATTTTAGGGAAATTTTATGTTAATAAAAGAATAAATCGCATCATTGGTCTCAGGAAAATATGCCATTAGGATTAAAACCAAGAAAACTAGAAGCATGCAGTTGAATTTGCTTAGGACACTTATTTTGTCGTCTTTTGCAGTTTTCTCTCTTTAACTCACTCTTCAAGTCTCCAATCTATATGTAAGAAATTGAGGCTATAAATCCAGCAAAACCAAATGGTCAGTGCATTCTTAGCACCAAAGAACAATTACATATCTAATGTAAAACTTAGAGAAGAACTTGAAAAATTGGAGAAATATATTGTAAAAGTCTTGTTGGCAGAATTTTACACCAGTGCACATCATATACCTTTTTATTTTAGTCTACTAAACAGCCCATCAGAGTTAAAGACTCTTCAAGTTACCAGGGGTAGATTGTGTCAAAGTGCAATAAAATTTCTGAGATGGAGGATTGGGTTACAATAATGAAATAACCAGATGGGAAAACTGTATCTTTGGCCAGTCGCTCTGGCTGCCTCACCCTGTACCTCTTTGAATCCTTTCACAGATTCCTTACTGGGCTTTTCTTTATTTTATTTTATTTTTTTTTCCTCCCTGAAACAACCCTAAATATATCAAATGGATTTTTTTTTTTTTCTTGAGCTAGTCTTCAAAGTCTCTCCATTTCCCTCATTCAGATCCTCTGCTAATACCACTTTTTAAAACCTGTTTGCTTTATAAAGCTTTACAATAGCCCTTGCATGGTAACCCTTTAACTCTTTGGTTGAATCTGTGTGGCAAGGTAGTATAGTACAAAAATCAATATGCGGATTATAATCACTCCCAAATAGCATTAGATATAAGTAATGCTTCTACTAAACCATGATTTATTGAAATAGTTTAGCCATAGATACTGTTGTCCTGTTTGGAGAAATGAGATGAACAATATGACCTCCTTTTAAGCCCCCCCACTTTTTTTTTTTTAAATCTCATGAGAAGAGCTCGAAAGATTTCCTTTTTCTGGATACTGCTAAATCATCCATGCCAGAGAGAGATTACTCAGAGGGCTCATAAAAATAGTTGTGGAGAACGGATTTTAGTGTCTTAGCAATGATCCAGTCCGTCTAAAATCAGTGATACCTCTAAATGGTAAGATGGTATGGGGGAATATTTTTGCCAGCTCTGGGTAAACTCTGCTGGTGGGAGTGGGTAAAAGTTTGCTGCTTTCAACAGCAAATGTTTCCTGCAGCTTGAGCTTGTATCCAAGTTAATCCATAACTTGGAGAGAGTTGGTTTATGGTTCAGAGCTACCTGTTGAAGCGACTGAAAAAAGAAAATGTCTTTTAGGAACAGAGAAAAGCATTTGTTAAAAGTAATAATAATGAAATACTGGGTTTTTTTCATAGATATAAAACTTGTACAATTAAATAGTAAAGAAAGGATCACACCCACAAAATTAATGGGAGCAGGCAATGCTTAGGAAAAGAAAAATAGAGTTTGGGGGACCTCCCCGCTATAAAAATATGATGTGACATAGGAGAGAGTGCTTTTGTATGGCTCAAAATTACATTTTGAAGAAGTGATACTTAGTGATGGAGTAATTGAATACATAGCTACTTAACATCAAAAAAGTAGAGAAAGATTTTGAGGAGAGAAGCAAAAGCATCATATAGGCGTCAGAGAGGAAGATACTTCATGGAATACTATGCTATAAAGCATTCTTTAGCTCTTCAGGATATCACTCAGTTAATAATCAACAAGGGTATTGAATTGGACTGAGGAAAATGCAGTTGCTACCAAGCCAGTTTCTGTTGCTTGTTTGGAAAGACACCATATCACAGTTTTCAGAGAGGCATTCCAAAAACTACAATGCTACAGTCGTGCAGACAATACGTATATGTTGCAAAAATGCAAAGGCTGAAATATTTTCCGAGTGAAATAATCTCATTAACTTTCTTAGAAGAGGTCCAGAGTAGTTCTGACAGAAACAGGTAAAAAATGCATGTAAAATGAGATGCTTAAGCTAGTTGTGATTGTCAAAAGTTTCCTTTATTTTGCTACCAGGTCTGCAAAGTGCTTCTTTCTTCTGATCCCCTAGGTGCCTATCTACCTAACCTGAGACAGCTGAAACTGAACAATAGCTTGCTTGTATCTGTGAGGTAAGAAATGAATGATAACTGAATAAACATAAAGAATAACAGCCTTCAACTTTATTTAAGTGATAAAATCTTCATTGGTGCTGCTTTCATTTCTTCCATTTCCACATGCCTTAATAATGGATTAGGTAATGCATATAGACTCCACAACCTCATAAGTTTAAGGACAGGATCTAAGCAGGTATAAATCAGTGTAGCTGCAATGATGCCAGTGAATTGCCCCACAGCCTGCTGCCAGAGAAGTTCCTGCCGTGGGAGTTTGCTATAAGCGTGATCAAGGTTTCACCTCTAGTCAGGAGCCAGACAAGCCACCAGAAAGAACCTGCTTCCTGGAAATGTATTTTTGTTGTTTTTGTTGAGCCTCTTGTCTGTGTCCTGACATTTGGGTTTAAGAGTGTTTCATTGTACACGATAGTCTATTCCGTACATGTTGGACCAGTTCCTCAGCTGATGAAAATCACCTTGACATCATTGAAGTCTGTGAAATTGGGCTGATTTACAGCTGCGATGGATAAAACTCCATGTCTCTGGCTTGCTGAGCTCGGTGAGAGCATCACACTTTTTCTGCAGGAGAAGTGGGGGGTTGTGAGGTGTGGGAGGGTATAAAGGAAACCACCTTAGGGAGGAGACAGCACTGTCTGCTCTCTCCTGGGCTGCTGTTTGTATTACCCTTGATGAATAATGGATGGTAGTAAAGTAGAGTTCGTATCAGCAAATGGCTACGTAAAAGGCCATCTTTGTGTTAAACAGGTCTGTGCTCTGGCTTTATACAGCTGTCTACTAACTTTGTGGAGCAAATAGTCATTTTACTTATTCTTGTTAAAGAGAACACATTCCCTAATGGGAAACTGCGGTAAATTCTTCTCTGTCTTATGGATCATCACTAAAGTAGCTAACAAACTTCCAGTTTTTCTTGCTGGTGGTTGAAACACCATAATTTCAAGATCTTTGACTGGCCTTATAGTAGTTGCTAGTAGAAGAAAAAAAAAAATTGAGCAGATTTGAACTGACAGCCGTTACAAGAATGGATAACAGGATCCTGGGATATCATTTGTTCTGAGTCAGAGTGCAGGCTGTGTTCTCAATCATAAATATCCTCTGAAAGAGGGACTTTAAGTCAGAGAAGAAAAATCTTTAGAGAATGGTGTTTAAAAATTCTACTTTACCATTCAGTTGTCACATTTTGATCTTATTTTTCCTTCTTCTGATGAAGAGATGGAGTATCTGCAGTCTAAAAATGTTTTCCCCTTCTAGTCTATAACGTGCAAAAGTAGTGAATCTCCATTGCTGCAATTATTTTAATGGCAACCAACCATTGTTGTAAAGAGGAAATTGCTGCATTATCGCAGTGGAGGAGGAAGTAGTGGGTGAAGGGAATTATATTTTTGACAGTATCAGAAGGCATTTCATTCATTTTATTCTATTAAAAAGAAGAAAAAAGAATCAAAAGGGGGTTTTGTTTTGGTCAAAAAAATCCATGCTCTCTTAAAACGTGTCAGTGGAAAATGTTTTGACTTCCTTCTGGTCCTTCTTGGTGTCAAGTTGAGTTTTGATTTGATCAGCTGTAATATCGATAAGTTTTTTGCTTGGATATCAGGTCTAATATTGTAACACTTCCCAGGCACTCGGGCCCCAGAAGAAGCTACCTGCTTCTCCTTTAAACAAGTGTGCTTTTTATGTGCCAATTAAATGCAATTATAGGGGAACAAGTAAAGGAAGAAGAAGAAGCTGTTAGCTTTCCCAGACCAGAACTCAGGCAGCACAAGACAGCAGCAGCTTTCATTTATTAATTCCAATTTTCGACAGTCCATCATTGATAAACACAAATCATTTAAGGGCACAGCCCATGCAAGCACAGCCCGAGTACTTGAACTTTGTTTTTGGACATCTGTATCATGTCAATTTAATACCCATTAAAACAACATTGCTATCATGGCAGTGTCTGCTATAGTTAATGTAACGTAGCTGGTTCTGTTCTAACAGGCGGTTTTCAGTTACTCAAAGTCTAGAAATTTCACTTCTGAATTTAAATTGTTGATGCTTGAATTCTGTCCAAAAGGTGATTATTTTGTTGTTTTTGACTAAAACCCTCATAACATATTTCTGAGGATGATACAAAATTGTTCTTCCTTCTCTATAAAGGTAATTCCTGTAAACCTTCTCAGCCGTAAAGTCAGAATCATTGTGGCTATAATTTGAAAATGGGCAACAGATAACAGAAAATGTCCAGTAAGGACAGCTGGAAATTGTTTTGGTTACTGAAAAAAAGGTGAGGACACAAAGGCAGGGAAAAGACGGAGGATGTTTCATATATAGTTAAGATATTAAAACCAGACATTCTTTGCATGCTGTATTATATGAAAAAAAAAGTGTTATGGTGAATCATTATGAATAAAAGACTATCAGTGTAAATTTGGAAGTGGGTAGTAATATGGCACGCTTGCTTTTTGTCACTTCTTGTTTTGTTCTTTCTTGTAAAGTAGGATTTCCTGTTTATTTAAGGATGAAAAGGAATTAGAACATCACTCTCTCCAATTTGAAAATGAGGAAAGGCTTCTTTTGATGATAAAACTGCAGATAAGGAGTTGTCAGAATAAGGACTTAGAATTCTCACTTTACTTACTGATTTTTGAAGTGTCCCTTCCTGTCTACCTGACATGGAAATTTAAGATACGGTTTGTAAGGAAGCTGAGGTGTGTGTTGCCATTCGTTGTTTGATAGAAATCAAAAGAGGGTTGGTCTGAGAGAAGTCAGGGTGCTTCTGTATCATAATTTTCTGTGGGAGAACAAGGCTTGCTAGTTGAAGAACAGGTGGGTTTGGGTATTGGCTTTTCCTGGTAATTCCTGAAGGAGTGTGGCTGAGCTAATTTAGTTGTAAATTAATGCTCTCTTCCCTCCCTGCCCCCCTCCCCATAAGATTGCATTACTTTTGACTACTTCAGACTTTGAAAGGCAATATGTAAGTGCAGGATATCATTATTAATTATTTCATTTAACCTACGAGGAAAATAAATCCAAGTGTATTTGCAGATAATCCATTTTGGCAGCTGAAGGGGAATTTGGGGGTTTTATATTTCTGTTGGCCCTTTCCAAAAGGGAAACAGGTCTGGAGAATCCAGTGTAACGTGGAAAGGAATTACTTCAGACTCTTGCTAATTTGCTACATTACACTAATTTTATGAGGTCCTCATTTGGTGACCTTTACCCATCTGCTACCAGCCAAGAAATTATAGATTTATGAACTGATAATTGAGGAAGAAACATGGAACCTATTCTGAAAAGTGTATGTTAAAAACTGTCTTTCAGTTATGATGACACATGGTCCTTGTCTTGGTAACGATTCCAGTAAAAGAACTATATTTCAAGGCCAATGAATTATGACTTCTGCTTTGGCATGTAGCCTATATGTTTTTATCTGATTGCTTTTATTCTCAATTCAGGGATGAATGAAGAGACCTGTTCAAAAATGTTAGATAAATATCTTTATGAAAGACCTTTTAACTCAGATATGGGAACCAGTTCCTGACATTCCCGTAAGTTTGTAGCAGAAGCATGGTTTTCCAGACAGACTTCTGTTGCACTAGCATTCATTTCCCCACTTCAGCTCTACATACTGTAGCCCAGCAGAAAACTGGTCAGCTCCCAGGGCTGCTTCAGCAACCGTTTGTAATAGAGAGAGGTTATTCTTGGTGATTAAGAAACTGAAATTCACTGGTTTACACACATATTTTAAGTCAGATGAGCAGAGACTGTGGAGAGCATGGGGACCAAAGTTAATTTGAGGAATACAGTAAAAGCAAAGCAGATTTTCTTAATCCAGATGGACTTAAAATTTTCTGTGTCGCAGTCTGCATTAAATTCAGTTCTTGCGCTGTTCTTGTCCTATTGCAAAAAGACTCCCACTAAACAAGGGGTGGGTTATCCTTACCCATTTGGGCGAGTAAAGCCATTGGGGGAGAGGGGAGATGAGAAACAGATGTCCTCAAGGTTCAATCAAGCAAGGTGCAGTGTGCATTCAGATTTAGCACTTTTCATGCTTTTATTATGAGTCTTAGGATGTGGATTGAGTTTTCTTAAAGCCCCAGCTGTTGGAGACAAGAGTGGCTACACAGGGATCTTGGTACTCACTTTTCAAAAAGTTTCAAGCCCTCTTTAGTTGTGCAAAGACCACCGAAAATGTTAACCAAGTGACTTGAGTGAGGATTTTGCTGATGATTTCATGACTTTAAGAAACCAGAGCCAAAGTAATTTTTTTTGTAACTGGGAGGAGGGCTTTAATGTTTAAAAATATTTTTGAGACCTGAATCATGATCTCTGGGCATTTGAAATTAGCGGTATTATTCCTTGGTGCTCGTCCAACTCAGATTTCTGAAAGTCACAAGAAGTCTGACTTCAGTGGAACTGCTCACGTGCTGAAAACTGAACATCTGTCCAAAGGCTTTGTTGGATCAGAACCAAGTTGCTCCATGCTGTATATGACTAAGCTGTAATGTTGGTCACCAAAAATCTGAAGTACTAATGGTGATGTATGTCCGGGCATCCACTGTTTGCTGGATAGTTTTGAACAGAAGATATTTAGGGGCATCGTTCCCCTTAATCTATTTTTTCTTCCTGTTGTTCCCCTTAATGTTTTTCTTCCTGTCATTTTCACTGATTCCTTTCCTTGCTGTATTTTCTCCAGTTTGCCATTTTTTCTTCTGCCTAAGGACATTCATATTATTGATGCAAAGTAGTGACTTTGGGATAGAAATACAGCTACTTTTGGCTAAGTGGATTCTCCTCAGTAAAGCACAGTTAGCCAGTCTGCATTAGGTTCCTAGGGAGACCTGATTGCCTTGAACATTTAACAGTTCTGGGTAGACCTCCCCAAAGATGCCTAGCTCTCCTTTGGCTAGGAAGGAAATTTAATGCTCCCATCCTTTCTTGTTTTAATTTCACCAAGTTCAGTGCACAAAGTAGATAGTGTGAATGTCTTTTTGGCTTTAAATGTCTGGGAGGCTGATGGGCTGATTCGCCAGCAAGGGAAGCTGTACTTGTTTTCCATAAAAATGCACTATTTCGGTTCTGGAGCTCAGGCTTTCCTTTATTTTGCAGCATGTCTAGAGGACATTAGAACAGGGCTGTGATCTTGCAGTGTCTTTGCATGGTTCTTGTCTCCAGCACGCTGCACTTTATGTAGCCTTCCCTGACTGAAGCTCCCCTGCAACCTATTTCAGGCTCTCTGCCTGTCAGGTACACAGAGCCTTTTCCCCTCGTGTTCCTCAAATCTGTGGTTCTTTTTGGTGTAATAATTAGCTTCCCTACTGGGAGCATTATGGTAAGATTATATATAGGATCAGGTTTAGAAGCTCAGAGAGTCTGTTTTCAGGAATATGTATATATAACAAGAGAACAAAGCTGCGTGTTATGCAGCTTTCTAGGTAGAACGTGTCTGCTTGCTCGCTTGCCCAGCTGCCGGAAAGCCTTGCATGCAGTTTTCTATAAGGAACATGGTTAGGACACAAGTTGTATCATTACAGCTCCAAGTTCGAAAGTCTTCTGCTCCTGAAGAAGTCAGTGGGGAGAGTCTAGTGTATTCATCTCATTTTAACCAGAGCAGGGAGAATCTGCACTCGTTTACCCCTGAGAGAAGGACAGAGCTATTCCATGGAAGTAGTTTTCTTCTCCCAGGGTACCACTATCACATTTCTATTTTGTGATCCAAGCTGAGGTACCATACAGAGCATGAAAACCATCAGAAGGTCATCAGGGACTGTCTCGTATACCGCAATGCTTTCTGCAGGATAAACGTGGCTGGTGAAAGAGCAAAGGAAGTAAATAATAGATAACACATGGAACATGTCTGTCAGTAAACGCCAGCAAGGTGAGGTAAGTCCATGATTTAATAAATAATTGTGCTCCTTCTCTGTTCGCCGTCTGAATCGAAACAGCACTTTAGTGTATTTGTAAAAAAGAAAAGGTTGATTGACCTTTCCTTTCAGGTGGTTACCTGTGTGCTGCGCACCCATCTGAGATGACAGTTCAGCTTTGCTTTACTGCTGCCTCAGGCACTGCCTTGTTAACATAACTCTGTTGAACCTTTGAGCTGTAAATACTTCTGCTGGAGCCTGGGGTTGTTTACATGAAACCCTCCACCCTCCTGTGTGGTTGAAATCCTCTTGTTTTCCCTTTTCCGTGTACAGTTATCTCTGGGCTCCAGCTTCAGGTGGCATTGCCCAGCCTACTGTGGCTCATCTCAGAGTGAGCACTTCCTGAGGTGAGGATGCTCCTTCATCAAGAAAATGCATAGATAAAAGCTTTTATCATTTCCAAAGGGAACCTCTGAAATGCTATATTAATCTCTGTTTTGTTCTTACAAATACTGATTGCTTTCAGGTAGTAATTAGCTAAGATGTGTCAATTGTTGTTAATGAATGTGGAACATTTAAGGCACCACAGTCTCTCCCGATTCCAGTCTCTGGGGTTACAGGTGCAGTTTTACTCTTTGAACCAGCTGGAGATAGCAATGGCAGCAGCTTACCCACGGACTAGAGGGACTCGGTGGCTTTGTGGCTGAGCCACTGTCCCAGAACTTCAAAAATATGGTTCAGTTGGTGGGTTAGCCACAGGCCTGCCATGTCTCAGTCATGTTGCTTGCTTGCTCCCTGTGTTTCTTCCATAGCTGTTGAAAATACAGAGTGTTTCTGCCTCGGTTGTTTACTTTATAAACTCTTCAGGGGCAGATGCAGTCTTTTTAATGTGTTATACACAAAGATTTGCCTGATGGGATCGTGATCTCAGTTACATGCTCTAGATGCTTCTATTGTATAATAAATAAAAACATTACTAATAACCAGCTGATTTCTGCCAGCAAATAAGCACTTACGTGCCCAGCTATTAAGGTTTGCAGCTGCTGTGTTTCAGCTGCCAATGTTAGGGATCACTTATAAAAATTTACACCTAGGTGTTTTAGTCAGCGATGACAAAGAATGGTTATAATCATCACCTGAGAAAGCCCAAAGAATTGGGCTGGGAAGCCGTTGTAATTAGCCTGTTGCTGGTGGAGCTATACAGCTTTCATAGTCTCCATAACAACCGTGGTCCAAGTAGCCATCAGGAAGGGTGTCCTTACAGAAATAGGGAGGAAAATAATCTTAGCACTAGTGTAATGGGTTTGTAGGTTGTTTTGACTCTCTCTTACCTGATAGTGGCTTGTCTGCAACTTGTATTTTCTTTGGAAACAGTTTTATTCAATGGAAAATTATGATCTTGGTATTCAAGGTAAGTGCTGATTAACAGAATAAAGGGAGGGATATTAAGCTACTTGCTTGTATTCATCAATTGATAACTGCCAAGCAATGCGAATGAGTAATGAAGAAATGAATAGGATTTCAGAGCACAATAGGTTCTTATAATCTAATTTCAGTAAAATAGTCTTAGTGTATGAGTTGATATAGCTGTTGTTCTTATCTTCTGTGGACACATTACTGCACACAGCAGACCGGTTGCTATTTTTCCCCTAACAGATAGGCACATTTTTTCTGGAGATTTATTTTGATTTGCTGTTTGGCAAAGCCTTATTCTTTTGGGCTGAGATCTTTACAGATTGTGTGAGGTCTCTTTGGGATAGGCCAATACTTGCAAAAAGAAATAAAGAAAATGCCTTCGTGTTTTAGGAAGGGAGGTCTGTGTTTCAGAAGGCAGCATGTTACCCACGACACTCCGTGTGTATCCCCAGCAGGTATAATGCATGCACGTTCTTCGTTCTTTGCCTTAAGCTGCACTGTGCGCTCGTCACATGGAGTTGAGAACCTGAACAAAAAGATTTGATAGTAAAACCTACCACCCGCTTTCAATAATAGATGTTGTAGGAAGGATTGTGTTTGACAGGGCATTTGTGTTATTCCCTGGTTTGGACTGCATTAGCCTCACTATCTTACCAGTCAACTTTCTGCTCTTACTCCTGTTTCTTTGCTCTACAGAAAAGAATTTAGAGGTTTGTTTTGCTGTGTTTGTTGTTTAGTTTATCTCTTTCTTAGTAATTACCCCAATTAAGGTCTCACAAACTTTTTTTTTTGAAGATGTTCCTCTCAGCATCCCAAGGTAAATCGAGTTTTAAAATGTTGTGTTTCTTCTATAGGAATTTATTTAATATGTTTTGTAAAAGTAAGTTCTGTTGCCACATGTTAAATTTTGACCCTATGACAAGTAAGAATCACTAGCATAAGCTTCCTTCTTTATAGAATAAACACATTAAAATGTGGTTGCTAAATTATACTGGAGGATTAAAAAAATGATAGTATGCTTATTTGTATAATGTCTTACATTGTTATTTTATGTACTTAGACAGTGGAGGCTGTATTGTTTAAAGGACCTTCTGTAAAGTTCATCTGTGTGAATAAGCCAATTATGTATATTTTGTGCATTTGCTCAGATGTGCAAAATGCAATGATCTTCCCATTATTTTAAGGTAAAAGTGCTGCATTTTTTTCTGACTAGTTTTTTTGTCAGGAATGAATTGCATTGGTTTTATTAAATAGTTTAGTTTAACTGGTATTTACCTTGAAATTCACAAAGCATAATAATTGGGGGAAGTCATCTCTCTCTATTGTATACATTCATTAGTATTAAATACCACTCATAGGCATCTTCCTTGATGTTTCTTTCCTTTTTGCATTTCCAGCCTAACATAATACTGCAGAAGAAACATTAATCTCAACAGTTTGAAAGAAAGTTATATCTGTATATTTTTTTCATGTTAAAGTAAGTTAATTCATTTCCAACCATCTGTACTTAACAATGATGCCAGATCGTTTTTGCAATGTGTTTTGAGTTGGCTTTTGTAAAAATTCAGGTACATCAATTTGGAAACCTTTCTGCTCACTGCAGAAACGTAGAGAGCCCCTGAAAATTCATGGAGTGAATGTAGACTTTTGAATGATGTGGCAGGTAGTGGGTTGCCTGACTCTTCTTGGGAATAGTGTCCCTCACTTGCGAGCCTCAAGCCAGCTGACTCAAGCTGGTGACATCTGATAGGAGCACCTATCAGATCTTTATCCTTATCTTTATCCTAGCTTGTGGGCTGCACGGCAGGCTAGGTGCTACGCTGTCCTGCACAATGACTGTTTACCTCTTTTGCTGGGACTGTCGGGAGTCTGAAAAGGAGCCGTGACAACTGCAAGGTAGGCAAAGGGCAGAGAACAGATTATGCCAGTGGCCTCCAAAGCTAGGTGGAGCCTGTCAGTTAAGGAAGAAGTCTTGACTCGGGTCAAACGGAGACAGAACTATGATGCCAAATTTGAGGAGAAGCATGCAGGCGCATTAGAGGTTAGGAGAGGGAAGAAATTTGGGGGGAATTAATTGCCATTTTCTAATCATAAAAAAATTCACATGCTGAAGTTGTGACTGTATATGTTCCTCACAAGCTTTTGTGTTTTTCTGTCTTATTGAATGTATGTGCAGATAAATGGAGGAAAAGGTACAAAGAAGAAATGTCCATCGACCGTGACAGAAAATCATTAGTGTAGGAGAAAAATGCTAGATTTAAAGAATCTTGAGAACCTGCATTTTAGGCACTTTACGCTAAGACTTTAAATTACATTTTCTCTCTAGATATTCATATCAATGCGTTTCTGTGGTATCTCTTTCTTTTTTTTTTTCTTCAGTGAAAACTCTAAAACCGTTTGGTGTGACAAAAGTTAAATAGCAACTCAAAAGCTAATCCAGTTCTTTATTCTGTGTAATCAAATAATCCAGAGTTTCAATTTTTCTGATGCTCAGAAAAAGTAGTTTTTGCAACAGAATAATTTTAACATGAGTGAAGCTGTCCACTGATTTAGATCTTTTACCAAATATTCCTTTTGCTTACTGTGCAGCATTAAATTTCAAGTGTTGATTTTAAAGGGTTAGATCTATATTAAATCAAAGTTGTAATATATCTGTCTTATTCTGCCAAAGCTCAAACTTGGAACATACTGTGAAGCAGGCAGGCAACATGTGGGAGACTAAAACGTTATCCGTGCAGGAAATTTAAAGTGATGTGGGATTCATTCCTTTAATGTAAATAACTCATTTTGTAACCACAGTTTCATTATCTGTTACTTTTTACATGTAAACTTTCAGTCGGAATGAAGGATTGCCAAATTTATAGGAAATGTTGGCAGCTCTGGGGCTAAATCAAGGGACAACTGAGATGTGGGAGTGACAGTTTTATTTACTATGTATCTGAACTTTACCCTATTTGAAAATTCGGTTGCTCTTGTGGAATATGTAATGCACCTAGTAGGGTGTGGCACTGTGTGTTGGGTTTTACAGCATCTCTGGGGCACAGCTTCATGTCAAAGGCGGGGCTGGAGCACAGTGTTTAAAAAAAGAAATCATGGGCGGTTTTTGGCCCACAGAACCAGACTTTGGCAACCCTTACTCCTTTTAAAATGTAAGAGCTGAGTTAAAGGAACTAATATTTCGTTGTTACTGCTATAGTTTTAACTATCTGTTAAAACGCTACCAAGTAACTAAACTGACAAGCAATTTAATGATCAAAAGGAAATTAGCACAGAATTACGTTATCCTGCCCCCACACGCTATAGATTTGTGTGTTAGAGCATTGCTATTCCTGACTCCAGCTACATTAGCTTTGATCAAGCCCGTTATTCTGCTCTAGGTTTTTTGACAGCAACTGAAAATATGAGAACGTTTGAAACTAAAGCTACGTTTCAGAGACTTTCACTTCACTATGTGTATTGATTTTAACAGAAGCGAATGTCTGGATTAACTTCAGCACGGTTCAGGCTAGTTACAGAAGCCTGTATATCAACGCTCCATTTCATTTAAAAATGCCCTTGTCCTCTTGGTATCAACAAGTGCTTTTGTTTTAAATGAGGTACAATCTGACTTGCAAAGTAAAGTGCTTGCAAGCGGCGTAGCAAGTTTAATATTGTGGTTGCTATGGTGAGTTCAATGAGATGATGAGGAGAAACCTTAGTGTACGGAAGGGTCATAAACAGTAAGCTATGAATGGCCCTGAGATGGGACTCGGAGGGCCTGGGTTCCTGCTCTGTTGTCATCTTCTGTTTTGAGCCGCAATTCTCACCTGGAAAAGCGCTCAGGGAGTGCTCTGGGAAACTGGCACCCACTGAAGCCCGTGGAAGACCTGGCGCTGGTGTTCATGGAACGAGGATTTTTCTGCTGCGGCGTGGGGTGTCTGCTTGCAGCGTTTGTCACAGGCACGTCTGTGGACCAGCTCAAGCATTCTGCCAGGCTAAAGGGCGCTAGTGGGGGCCTTGGCTCCGGTTCTGGACAACAGCCCAACCGCTTGAACAGCGAGCAGCACTGGCTGCTGTAGCTGGGGAGGCTCCTGTCACTTCTTAAGCTTTCCATCATAGAGGAAGCGCTGGCCGAAGCACGTGATTCCTTGACGGTCGCCATTTGCTCTAGCAAGTCCCTGAAAGTTGTTGTAGCTGGTTCTCAGCTTAGCGTAATGGTGAAGCTGAGAAGGCAGAGCTGCTGGCTGTGCAGGGGCTGGGCAAAGTGTGAAAATGCAAATAGTATCCCTGGTTTGCCACTTGTGCCTCACCGAGGGAGTTGTATTCCCTCCCTAGAGATCATTTTCCCTGTCAATGCAGCGTGAGGTAGAGATCCGCAGGTAAAAAGTATTATGCCGTACCTTTGTCCCTATTCCAGACTTGAAGCGTATAAAAAAAGGTGGGGGGGGGGGTAAGGAAAGAAATCTGAACCAAAAAAATTAAATCTTTTTGTTGGGAGAAATACCGCTGGTGGTATCAGCACTGCAGACCGTGTGGAAAATAGCATTTTATTCACTTTGAAGGTTACCCAAAAAAGATTGGACAACAGAAATGCCTTACTGCAAAGGCCCTTGATAGCAACAACTTTTCATTCACATGGAGATTCTTCATTTGCATGTAAAAGGAGATAATGAAAACAGAATTTCATAGACACAGCTGTTATTAAACAAACCTTTTGTAGATGCAAGCTTTCTTTCTGTCCAGCCTTGGTGACTAAAACACTTGCCTTCCGCTGATGTTTTTAAGCTTATGAATTGAAAATTGCCTGTCAAAGTCTCTTTCTTGCTTAGTTTTTGAAGTCTCCGACTGTTTCTCGCCATGGTTAGGAACACTTACTGTGGAGAAAAAAAAACCTGCACAGTTCAGAAGGAAGAATGAGGCCAAAATATTAAGTGTTAAATTTCCATGGCCTTTCAGCCTAAAAGGAGGCTTCTGGCAACAGCAAGATGGGACGTGGCCCCTGTTGCCTTGCACTTTGGACAGGCATTTGCACCTGTGCAAGACAGTGCAAGATGCTCACAGCAACCCGCTGTAACCACATCTCACATGCGGCTGTGTGAGGTGCAAGGTGAAGGAGAGCCAAGCCAGCAGTTTTACAACATACTGCTGATTGGAAGCGTAACCACAAAACAAGCAAGGCTGCAATACTGCAAAGCAAATCTCCGCAGTCAGGTCCTTGCATTTATATAAAGTTTGTTCAACTGCAAAAGGACGCTGCAGGGACATAAAGCCATGGCCTTAGAACTGCTTGCAGGATTGGGGGTTGTGTCATGGATTGAATCGAGTGAGAGCAACACATGYGTACAATCAGTTTTACAATTCTGAGCATTTTACAGCTATTTGAGAGTACAATGAAACTATTATGTAAGCTTCCTATTAGAACATATGTTACTGATTTAAATAACATTCAGACTTGAAAAGTTTTTGCTTCTGATGTCAGACTTATCTGTACAACAAAACCATTGTGTACTGACATATGGACCAGATCATTGTTATCACACTGTGGCTTGATAAATTCAATTTGATCTCTGTAGATCAGAGATTAAATTTTCTTCTTTATGTTGTAAAGCGGTAGTTTGGTCACTCTTTTAAAATCTGAATCTCTGTGTTTACCAGCATGTTCATTTTTAGGGTGACCTTTAAAAAATAAATAACATCAGCATCAATCTCTATTTTAGAAGTGTTGCTAGTGAAGTTTTATTCAAAAAATATGTGTGGATTTGGTGTTAATTTGTAAGTGAATGATTCTAAAACAAATTCCAAGAGAAATTAACAGCTTTCAAACAGATAAATGTTCAGAGCTTGATTCTGTTCAGGGTTATACTGTTGTAAGTGTTTACTAGGTAGATTGAACTGCATGGAACTACTCAAGATTTATTGTGGTGACACCAAGAGCAGAATTTGGCTCCTGAGGTCTGGTCTCTATCCAGCAGGATCTTGGCTCAAGTGAATCAATCCCTGAAGAACAAGTATGTTGGATTAATGGAAGAAGATGTTATTATTTTTTAAACTGTTATTAGGTGTTGTAAGCCAAACTGTTCCCTGCCCCTGCGCTCTTCCCCCGGTTTGGGGGAGTGATGACAAGATGGGAGCATCAAATTTCATGGGAAAAAAAATCCTAAATGGTTGTGCACAAGTGAGGAGGATACTGCCAAGACACTTAGAGAAACAGAACTTTTTGATGAGTTCCCTTCCCTGCAGCAGTATATGGAGAAAATTGGAGCCCAGATTTCAAACAGTTCTGTTTATTCATTTTCATGAACAAAAATCAATTCTAAGTGCAAGTTTGTAGGTTCAAGCTTGCTGCCTCTGAAAATGGAAAATTAATGAAACTATGGGGTGGCCACGTTGGTTTCTCAGCACTTCTGGACACTAAAAAAATGATTTGGTGTTCAGTGTGTGTTCTGCAGGCAAGTGCTTAGGTCTGTGTGTGGAGTAATTACCCCGGAGGACACTGGTTTGGCAGCCTCAGAGGCTGTAATCCTTTGTTTATCACAGCGAAAGATGTGACGTGCACATTTCCACCCAGTGCACCATCTTTTTGCTTCAAACCTGACCTGCTTGAGCCATAGCAGAAGTGAGGTTATATAATTGCTTTGCCTATTAATTCTTTGCACTTTCTGCGAAGTTACAGGATTCGGTGTCGCTTGGGACAGGACACTTGGCTACAATTGGATTATCTGTTGTGTATATTAATGGGCCACGTTTCCTCTGTGGTGTCCTTTGGTTCCTTATAGATGCTGCTTGTTGTTGCACATCCCTGGGGCTGTGCTGTGCTATGCTTGTGGCTTATTCTCAGCTATCACCAGCTTTGTACAATGTGTTTCATCTTTTTCCTCTTTCAGCTTTCAAATTTCTCAATCATATTTCTCTACCCTATTTTTGGAATAGATGCTGTCATTTTCTATACATTTGTATCATGCCCAGTACAGGAGAGTTCTGGTCTCCGACATGTCTTATTAATTTTAGTCTCAGTCAATGTTTCTTTCTTTGGGGTATGTTCATAATTGCAGCGGAGTCTTTCCTCCTACTATCCTAGTAAATTATTATTAGAACACAGATTCCCATTAATTCCATTTTTGTTACAAAGGCACTCAATGTGTCTTCATAGTTGGGCTGATGTGACCTCTGTACTTACATAAATGAAAACATGTCCACGTGCACACTTGCACGCACCAGGCGGTCCTGAGTGCTCATACAACTCCTCAAGTTGCCCTAACCCGCTCAAAGGTGTACATTCCAGATGCAACAGAGCTGGTCCCAGATGGGGCACTCCCATCTCTTGCAAGCTCTTAAGTTCTTTTCTTGCCAGCCAAAACATTTCAGAAGTATTTTCAGAAATGCAGGTGCATGCAATTGTCTTGTCAGGAGCAGCTTCCTTCAAGTTCCATTGCTGTTTCACCTTGCAACCTTAGAGCAGCAGTGCTTGCAGAGGGAGTTCTCTGTGTGCTAATTAATGAGGAGATTTTCTCTGATGCTGCATCATGATTCACACAGCTTCCAAAAGAGTCTTTTGTTAGTTAAAACCAAAATATTTGCAGATGTGCTTTGTAGCAATAACATCTCTGACTGGAGATCACTCTTTGTGGAAGCAGGAGTAAAGAGCTGCAGGGCCAATTGATTGTGCGGCCCAAAATTTTAGGCTCTTCCAGCAGCTAGCATGACCCCTGAATCAGTGAGGAGAACTTTGTTCATGACTTTAACATACAGCAAGTGTTCTGTAGTCTGGGCTAGGTGGGAGAAGTGCRTTCGTCATCCCCCGTTACTTACTGTTCTCCTGACTTGCACTGAAGTTGGCTACAGAAGAGTCAAATCTGCTGTCCATGAATGCAACTAGAATTGATTTGAGAGTGTTCACGTTGCAGCATGAATAGTGACAAATAACATATTACCAAAAGCTGGTTTTGTGGCGAAACACATTATGTTAGGAAGTAGAGGGCAAAGACAAAAGAAAAAATCAGTAATGTATGGTAAAGGAATCAGGTAAGGTCTTCAGTTTTGCTGGCCTAATACACAGAACATTTATCAGAAGCACTTGGTTCAACAGTATGAAAATGAGAGTGACCGCTTCTATTTCCCTGTGTCCAGCAGCTTAAAGAAAAGAAAGTTCTGCACCAAAATTAGCCTGAAATTTGAGAAACTGATCAGTGCTTTAAGTGGGTCATGAAATGAGCAATATACTTTCTTCACATTAGTCATAACTGTCATATTTGAGTTTATGGCTGTGTTGGCCTTGATGGATGGTAGGTTCTGCTTTTTTAATTTGGTTTAACTTCTCTCTTATAGGCATGCAGCTTGCAAATCTAATAATAAACTTGGGTAAATATTATTTTGGGAGGCATCTGTTCCTTAAGGAAGACGTAGATCCAAGTGTTTGTTTTCTTTAAAAAAGTATGTAGAGTGTAAAGAGTCCCTAGAAGATCTTTTATGAGGTCTTTGGACACAATGACGTACAGGGATGTTATGGTCATTCAGGATAGACGAGCTTGAATAAGTCCTTGGAAAGAAATGTGACAAGCTGCGTCTTTTTAGGGGCTTATCTGGTCACAGCTACAGTGACACAAATTGCAAGTATTCCCTATTATCCTGTGGGTTAAGGGACTGGGTAGCAAATGACGTCAGCAGAGACTGGTCAGTAAGTTTGCAGAAGGAACTATGTTTATAAGCGAAGGGAATTTCTGTGTGTCTGTGGCTTACTTTATCCTTGTGTCTCCGTACCAGATAGCTATGTCCTGTGTCAGTAGAGGCATGTTGCCTAGATACACAAACTGCAGTGGAGGAGTTGTAGTTTATGCCGGTTGAGAATTTACTTCTGTAACACGGAGCAGCCTTAGGCAGGAAGAGAAGTGTCATATGACTGAGATTTTATATGCCTTCATCTGGGGGGCCTATAGTAAATATGATGCCCCAGAAGGGAAAGCAATAAAAATTTTAGACCGTGGGGCATCATTAGATCAGCTATCCTAATTGTCTGTACTTCAAAGGCTATAAAACTTTACCTAAAGCACCATATAGTATGTCCAGTGTGCTTGCTTCGACCGGGGTGAGTCTAAACTGCTGCAGCCAGGGAAGAGGTGATCCTAAGGCAGTACGAGTGCCTGGGGCCCTGCCGTGGTGAGGAACTGAAGAAGTGAGATAGATCTAAGTAATCTCTGTGGACAAACCACGCCCTATAAGGCAGAAGGGTTAAAATCCCAAATACCTGTTTATTTCACCCTAGAAACACCTTTTCAACCCTATATTTGGCCAATCCCCTCAGGCAGGCATCTGGGGATATTTTTCAACATGTCAGTGCTTTAGTCTATGTTATACAGTGTCCCTTTTCCAGACCCAGCTTGTCCCTGGCGTTCGCAAACAGTGGAGAAACAACAACAAAAAACACAGACAAGGGAACCTCTACCTCAGCTTGTAAAAGTGTTCCTTCCCTACCTCTTGAATTGACTGGCTGTGCAATATCCCTGAAGCACCAGGCTTGTTCGTAGCCATTTTTGCTGCAAAGCTGCAAGATGCCCTCTGAGGGCAATGCAGAGCTGTTCTTTTTCCCCATGGCACATAAAGAGAAGACATGAACAAGGGAACAGTTAAATGTATTCCAAGATCAGAAGGGACCCCATGACCATATTCTTTTATCTTCTGCAATTTTCCCTAGAAAGTGCATTAAAGTATATATTATTAAAGACATCTAATCCACATTTTTGAAGTCCAAGAATCTCAATTTAAGAACGCCGGGTTAGTCTCTACCTCTGGTAAACTGTTTTTGTCTTTAATTGCCCACTGTGTGGTTCTTTATTATTCGGATAGTCTGATGTCTCTGCTAGAGTAGGGAATTCTGGACTATGTTACAGTGATAGGTTTGGGATTTGATAAAGAATTATATTTTGTTTTACAAATACAAAGCTGGCCTTATGCAACTTAATGTTAAAACAGATGGAAGGCAGTTAAGTCCCCAGTTTGATTTGCCACCATTTTTGCGTTTTGCAGTATCTTTTTCTACACTTACACCTCTGGAAAGTCAGTAGGACAGTAGGACATTCCACATGCATGGAATTAGGCAGGTCAACATGTCCTTTTCTGGATCAGGACCAGAAAGTTTGGAATCTGTATAAAAGATCCCTTATGATAGACCTGAATGGTGGGAACAGAGGATGGAACAGATTATCATTTTCTGCTGATCCAAATAATGTTTATTTGGTAAGAATGTTATTCCTTCTAACTGCAAAAAAGAGAACAAAGGTATCTCCATAAAAGAAAGAGCAAGATGGCTGTGCAGTCATCTCAGGTATGTTAATTTGGATTATATGTGTGGAGTAAATGGTGCCAGCATAAACACACCTCACTTAATTCTTAGCACTTTTCTGAAATTTATGAAAGAATCACCAAGATGTAGCTCTTGGAAGAATTTTAAACAAACTGAATTGGAGCAATGTGTTGTCATATGAGAACAAAGATGTCTGGGAAAGAAGTTTGCTTTATAATTTTATTCTCTACCTTTGAAGGTAAAATTTTTTAATAACATTTCTTTCTTGTAAGCAATATGTGATCTGAAGAAAATATCAGTGGCCCGCTCTTGGGAAAAAGAAAGCAAGTCTCAAGTGACTTTGTCCATTCAAATAGAGCTTGAATTGTTTCTTTCATAAGGGACCTTGGAACCACATTGTCCCATCTCCATGTCCTGTGGATGGCTCGCTGTGGGCTCTCAGATTTAGATGGGATCTCTTCCTGCAGCTCTCTAAAAGTAAGTATAGATGTGTCCTGAGAAACAATGATCTCATGACTATTTTCAGTGGATACTTTTCTCTTTAATTATAATCTTTGTTCTCTTCTCACTCTTTGTTTTTCTGAAGGACCTTGATTGAGCACTTTGACTTGCATGTATTAGTTTAAAAGATGATACAGTATTTTTTAAAATGAGTTTTAACATTTACTTCTGCTGCTGAAAATGCCCAGTGCAGGCATAGCATTCATTTCCATATTAGCCCTTCCTATTTAAGGCAGTCTTGGCTAGTCTTGAAAAATGTTATGTCCGTGCTAATCTGCTAAATTCAGTCTGTGTCATGTAATATCTCAAAGACTAGAAAATATTTAGCAAAGCTTGAATGTTACTTGTGCAAGCCTGTGGTTTACCTCTTCTGTTTACTTCTGCTGAGGAACTCTACGTAGCCTATAACAACATCTCTGACCTGAGCCAGCTGAGCTTGTTGGAACACCTTGAGGTTTTGGACTTGGAAGGGAACAATATTGAGGACATCAACCAGATGCTGTATCTGGGACTCTGTAACAAACTCAGCAGCCTGACAGTGGAGGGCAACCTTATTTGTCTGAAGCCAAATGCAGAGTCTGCAGAGGTGAGAACTTGGTTTGAACTTACTGTGTTAACTTTTGCAGTGTTTTTTTTAGTTTGAGTTGAAAATGAGAAATGTTTCTGCATCTTCCTGTTGTGTTGTTCTGAGTGATGACATGGGATGCCTTTTCCATCTTTCATTTCTATAGATTTTGAAAAGTCCTCTTGTGGGTGCTGGATTCCACATGAGCACAAATAAAATACAAGGAGACCTAGGAGGAGTCAGGCCTGTTCCTGAACAATGTATGTCTTTCAACCTGTGATAATAAGGTTAAACTGGAAATCAGCTGTTCTTTCAAGGGTGCTTCCCACACATATTGCTTAGCACTCAACTGTGTTATATAGTATCTGTCAGAATTGCAAATTTCATTTCTTCTTGCTTTCTATAATCAGCCCAGCCCCTTTCCTAGGTCACCAGGAATCAGAGGGCAGGCTTTTCAGTTTTGGATTTTTTTTTAATTCCCTCAGTTTTTACCAAGAGAATGATATTTTCTCAGTCCTCTTTCTGCCACTGTTCCCAGAGAGAGTTCTCTGTCTCCATACTAGCTAGCCAAAAGCCTGAGTCTCAGACTGTCCCAGTCCCCACACAGCTCTGGCCTCCAACAGGCAAACACCCGAGCTCTGTTTGTAACAGAACAAAATGGGATTTTAGAAGATTTGTGACTTAGTGTCTTTCAGTTTCTTCATTATCCTGAAGAGCTTTCTCCTCAAAAACATTAATTTAGGGGGAAAATTAGTTTGGTGCCCTCAGGAACATGTTACCTCCCTTTCTGTTCAGGAATGGCACAGACACAGAATACAGATACAGAATGGTTGAGGTTGGAAGTGACCTCTGGAGATCCTATAGTCCAACCCCCTGCACAAGCAGGGTCAGCTAGAGCACATTGCCCAGGATTGTGTCCAGACGGGCTAGTGGGACAGCTTTTAGTTGTTTTCTGGAAGCTCAATGGCAGAAAATACTGAGGTTTGCTGCAGGATGCCAGCTCCTCCATGCTTTGTGTGAGAAGTCCATGGCAATAAAAATTGATTAGGCTGTAACAAAACCAGTTTCCATCTATAATGGAAGCAGTGTCAAAACTCAGTGGGCAAACTGAGCGGTCTGGAGAGTAATGTGACTTTCCCCAGAATCTGTGCAGGATTTCCTCTTGACATTATTGCACGGGCCTTTCCCTGAGGTCCAGCCAGTGCCAAAACCAGGAGAAGGCTGCTTATCATTTGGCCAGTAGGTATCTCTTCCCACTGCCTGCAGTGCAAACAGGAGTCTAAATAGAAGACCAAGCTCTCCTTCATCACAATTCTGCAGCAAGGAGCAGGGACCCCAGCTGTATGGATCCTTCTAGCGTAGGGATCTTACCACAAGTCAGACAGTAGTTAATATTTTTCTTTCCTAAGGGATGTGCCAGTTGTGATGTTTCAACTGGATAACTCTCTTCCCTCAAGGGACTTTGACATTTTTGTGGGAGAGATCTCCATGCCAACAGCAGGTGCTCCAGGTTCACCACGTTCAAAAGTTGAACTCTCAGAAAAAGGATTCTTGTGATTACTAGGAAAGGCTGTATGCTAGGAATTGCTTGTTGTCCTTTCCCTTCAAAAGGTTAAAATGAAATGACCAGAAGACCTTTGTAAAAGCTGAAAATACAAACTGTAGTGGTTCACCCTTTGCATACAGAAATGATAGAATCAGGTCTGTGGAGGTATTTTGGTAAGGACATGAGATGGTTTGTGTTACAAAGATAAAAACAAAATAATACATTATCTGCTTTGGGTTTCAGGGCACACAGTAAAAAAAGTAAGGGAGATTTAATGAACAGACTCAAAGCTATTATCTACCTTACTTTATTTCACTTTTGTCTGCTTCAAAAAACGTGCTTGGAATATAAAAATAAGTATTTTGGCATCTACTGAAAAGGTAAACAGGAAAATTAGAGTTTAAGAAACTCGGTCAAGTAAGACTGTTTCTCATTTTGTTCACGTAGCATCAAACACATCATCAGACGGTAGTTTGTAACAACGTATGCTATGTATAATCATTAAGGTGTTCTGGAAGATTATAAGGCATACACATACTCACACATACAGACATAAGTATTTAATATACAGTATTCTCCAAGGATGGCACATTCCCTAACGGTACCGTAAAGAGCTGATATTGCAGAGGTAAGAAAGCAGACCAGGAGCTGGCCCTGTGCTTCCACTGTGCCATGTTCCATTGTTTTCTGCTTTATTTGAGCAGTCATACCCATGCAATTCATTTGCATAAAAGGTTGGCTTTGATATGTCTCCTGGATTTAAACTTGAAAACTGAGGTATTTTCTCTAAAACTCAATTGTGTAGTAGAAATGTAGATATTTTAAATCCTCACACTTTTTAGATCCATGCGTTTATTAGCAATTTTTGGATGTAATTATTGGCCTGATCATACCCCTCAATAAAGGGAGCAGCACAAGGTTCAGTTATCAAAGTTTTCTTCTCTGGAATCCAAAACAAAGTATTATACATTTTCTTTCCTGCTTTGAACTGGTGCAAGTATAATTCAGGAACCACACTTGTAACTATTTATAACTGAAATGATTTCTCCGTTGACATTTCATCCCTTACTGAAGATGCAATCGTGAGAGGAAAAAACAAATATTCCTACAGCAAGGAAACACTGCTTCAAACAGACAAAGCATGCCTCTTTACTGTTTTTACTCCCACTGAGACAAATACAGTGCAGCTTCTGGCACTTTCTTATCATAGCTTACTACCGTGAAAACTGTGCGGTATTTCCTGACAGCATAGGAGTCTGTTTCTACTCCCTTGTTGTTCAGGCATGCTCAACAAAAATTGTGTCTTTGGAGGATGTAATTTTCACTTGACATCTTGAGTCCCTAGACATATTTGTAGTAGGGTTATGTCACGATTGCCCTTGATTTGTTTAGCTGAGGAAATCGGAATTTGTGGGATGCTGCAGTGTAACCAGACCTCAAAGCAGAGCAGTATGTGCCCTACTGCCCTTTTCATGCTGAATGGCTGCCTCTGCTTTTATGCAAGTAGTGGCATTCAAATGCTGGCCAGAATTTGGTGGGAGACTCTGTGCAATGGTATGTTTTTCCTTGTGCCATAGAAGAGGCAAACTGTAAATTAACTGCTCTTTCCCACCCAGTCCCTGCGTTGGGAAGCTGCTCGGCCCTGGGGTGGTTACAGAGCCTGCCCTGCTCTTGGCTGCTCAGAGCTTCTCCTTGGGCCGTGTCACTGTCTTATTTTCAACTATGGTGTTCACAGTTCTTCAGGGTATAGAAAAATCACCAGAAATATAGAAAAGGATACATGTGGACTTTGTTTGATGTGCCCTAGGTGGCCAGCTTTTATCCTCAAGCTCCTTATTGTATTGTGCCCCATACTACAGCTCTGTAAAAACACTCCTGTTTATTTACTCTTTTATCTACAAAATGGTCCATCTAGATTTACTGCTCTTTCTTCAGATTGCCTGCTTGCTTTCTGTAATTTGATTTTTAGATGAGCTCATCTTCCTCTGTTATCTAAACCAAAAGCAACAACCTGATGATAAATTCTGCAGCCTCTGTTGCAGTAATGTAACATGAGCATAACATGATGCTTCTCTCAGACAGGGCATGGCTATAAATTGGCTGCAGCCCAGATGCTGTTCAGAGTACATGTGGTACGTGATGGCACAGTGATTGGTTGACTCCTTTTCTAAATTAAGATTAAAGGCTAAGTTAGAGAAGTTTAGTGTCTGCCACTTCTTAACAGCCAACAAATAAATGCTTTATCTGGTGATTTCCCTCTGCCAGCCTTGGTGCTCTATTATGTGGACGGATAGAGTGTATGGCCGTCCAGCTACCACAGAGAGATTTCTGTTTGTGACAAATACGTATTGGATGAGGACTTAGCTTTCTGGGGTTTTCTACTATTGCATGTAATGTTGTAAGAAACATAACATTTATCAGGATCAAACAGTTGATCTATAGGTAGCTGGTAAGTTTAGGGAAGCCGTCCATTCGTATTCTGCCACTAGCGGTGCATTCTTGCTTTATACTTTAAGTAAAAAGAAATGTGTGAGATCACCATCACTGTTTGCTGCCTTTTGTAATCTTAGACTATTTTAACCAAAAATACTTCCATTGCAAAACTGCATGACCCAGTCTGCCCTGAGGTATTGCTAAATTTTCCCAAATACAAAGGTACCATGTGGCGATGTCTTTCTGGTGTTGGAATCCACCAAAACGGCCCAATTCACAGTATGCGCTGAGCATAGTTATAACTGTTCTTGACTGACCTTGCTGCTCAGAGATCCCAGACATTGAGAGGTGCTCGGGAATGATTTCACGTCTCACGCAGGTAGCTACACCCATTCTGTCCACACTGGGTGTCACAGTGAGCTCATGTGCATTGGGAGTGACCATGTAGTTTTCCCAGTACTCACAAGAAACCCAGGTACAGTCTGTTTTAGCCTCCTGTGCACCTGTGGTTAGCATGCAGCCTCTTGCAGAAGAAAGCGTGGTTTAAAATAAATCATCTCTTCTAATGTCATACAAAATCACACATGGAAACTCTGAAGACTGCCCCAGATAATCAGTGCAGCTCATTCACTAAAGCTCATTATGGATGTGCTCCCAAAATCAGGGAAAAGGGTTGGCCATGTGGTGTGGGTGCTCAGGGTTTCTGTGGACACCAGCAGCCTTCTTCAGTTTTGTACAATATACATGATATAACAAAGATAAATACCAAGGTCATCAGTAAATAAACAGCAAAGGAGCATTTGGGATGGGGATGGGTTTGTGCTACTCAGGACATATTCATGATCAGTTTGAGTAGAGATTACATGAGAAAGCACAGTGAAAAATAATTCCTGATTATATTTGTTTCTGTTGAATGAGGTGGGCAGGTTTACCTCTTGGAGGCATTTCAAGTTATATGGCAGTCATGCAAACTGAACGCTGCTGTGTTGCTGGTGGAAGTCTGCAGTCTGTTGAATAAACTGTTTAAGTGACAGCCCTCTCAATTTTTCCAGGGACCAGATTATAATTACAGAGTTGAAGTGAAAAAACTTATTCCCCACTTGGAATATTTGGATGAAATACCAGCCAGCCAAACTGTTATCCCTCCTTCCAAGAAGATGAATGAGGACTGGCTAATCATCAAGGAATCCATCAAGGAAGGTGGTTTAGCTGGAGATATTTCATGGTTAGGTATGTCAAGTTTCCTGCTGGGGTCAATTTTTCATGTTGTGGTGTGTGAATAAGAAAGATGAAGAGCAAGTGGGTCTCTTCAGAGCCAAACTTAATAATAGTGGGGGGGGGGGAAGGGGAGGGGGGAAGAGAAGGCCATCATCTTCTTTACTTGGGAAATGAGAAAGTTGGAATTCGCCATGGTGCAGGAATCATCTTCCTTGCATTTTCACTTCAAACCTTTGATCAGTGTTCTGTGCATTCATTCCAGCTGTGCTCAGCACTTCTTCCTAGCTGTGCCCAAGCCTCATTCCCAGCGCATGGCTTCTCTGTGGCCCTAAGAAGGTCAATGGGCTCCCTTCTATCTGAGATGTGCTCTGTCCGCTTAAATTTTAAGCATTTGTAATGGTGCCTTGTAAGCAAACATGTAAGCTGCCTCTCCTCTGGGAAACTTCCCAAGAGTGGACCAGGCTGTTAGTCAAGCCCTGAAGTCATGGGTGGGCTTGCTCTGCTGAAGAAAGAAATCTGTGCTCAGCAAGGGTTGCACACAGCTTTGGGGGGGTCAATGCTAATGCCAGGACTCAGGTGCTGGTGAGGGTGGGCTCTGGTGCTCTCTCTTGGCACGGTAGCTCCAGGGCCACTCGGGCTGCCCTGGCAGCCAGCAAGGCCACTGAGCCTCTGAGCACTTGCCAAGTCCAGGGAGAGTCTCAGAGTCCTTATGGTCCTGCAAGGAGGAGCAGGACTCATGTGCACCTCTGTTGGTATTCTTTAGCTTTCAGCACTTGTTTAAATGTAGATGATAATCTTGCATAGTTCCCCCTAAGCAGAGTGAGGTTTTTTTTACAACCTGCTGCATATTCTTAGTGCTGCTTTTAACCTGCTGGTGGAGGGGGCTCGTGTGATGGGGAAACATCAGCTGCCATGCTAGATCTTACACCAGCGTGCTGAGCTAAGGCATACAGACAGAATGGACTGCACTCTGGTTATTTCTTCCCAAATTGAGCTCTGAGATTACAGAACTAAATGAAAGCTGTCCTAAATTGGACACCAATATCAGAAAAATGCAAGCGAGTTCTAAAGCATGAAACAATCTCCGCATTAGCTGGGAATCTGGTACTTAGCATTCATTCTGCATGACTGAAAGAAGCAAAAGCTTGGACGTGAATGTTTCAACAACAGCTGTTCTCAACCCTTTCCATGGTAGCAGTCAGTCCCATGTAGCTTGGAAGTAGCAGGATTTCCTACTCCAATTTAATAATAGGAAAGGCAGTTTGGTCACCACCTCTTGATGGCAGCTACATCCTAGCAACTGAGATTGTGTGGTCTTGTAATAGATCTATTCCTTTTTTTTTTTTTTGCCTCTGTGATTAAATCCATTACATTCATTAGTATATAGCAAATGGTTTGCAAATAAATCTCTTGCCCCCTTGCTTGTAGCCTTGGTTATAGTTCAGATGTCCATGCTTTTACATATCGTGCTACATGCACTTTACCACGTACCATTAAATATTACAAAGTATTTCCTATAACTGCTCCTGTTGCTTCCCATTAGTGTGGGCAAGGCAATTGGCTTCCCGACCCCCGCAGTTGTGGTATGCCTGCCAACTGTACTCCATTAAAAATTCAGTTTGTTTTGGAATAAGTACATACGTTTGTCATTTATTTAATCCCTGTGGGTCCAAATCATTAGCTGTAATAATAGTTGTGATAGGGAAAAAATGCATTAAAATCTGATCCCTCAGTGATCCTGCTTTGGCAACATCAGCTGTGGTTCAGAAAGCTAGTTAATATAGTGGGCCAACAGAAACAACAGGGAACCAGCAAGAAATTCTTAATTCTTGTTGTGTTGTAGGATAACCAGGCTTACATTTTTGCCTTCAGCAATGAACTGATGGGCTTACATGGTCAGATTCAGACATCCCCACATTTTTTTCTTCCCTATAGCAATGTTGATTCAGGTACTTTGCACGTGCTGTGTATTTTGTGGTTTTGCATTAACAGCTATGGCTAAAATATTTTAAAGGTCCCTAACACTGAGCTCTTAAAGAAATGACCGTATTATTACAGTGCTGATTGCTCCACTGTGGAGCTGTTAGGTGCTCAACACTTTAAAAAGCAAGCTATTCATATAGGAACTGAAATGCCAGTTACTCTCCTATGGTATGTTGGCTGCGCRTGCTGCTCTTACAGCTGTGCACTGCTCCCAAAACTGCGTGCAGTCGTGCAGGTAAGAATTCAAGGCTACGTCTGCCTTCACTAGCTTTTGTATAATCCATTCTGGCCTGTAGTTTTATGAAAGCTCAGTTATCACCTTTCTTTCTGCGGCAGAGAAAATATCTGTCTCTGAGGCAACACTGGAAAAATCTATCACTGCAATTCACAGATTTCCATAATTCGCGGTGCATGTTTTGTCCCAATTGACTAGTGGCTGTGGTAAGGTGGCTGTTACCATCTGCACCATCTCTGTGCGCTTAAGCTGTATGTTTTAAGACTTGAAGCTTGGACTGTGCCTGTGGCAAGAGAGGGAGATCGCCTGTAGTGGTTCCCCTGGGGCTGTGAGGGCAGGTGGGCAGCAAATGAGAGGCAGGGGAAATAGCAGAGCTTTGGACGCATCCAGGCTGAGCTTGCGTGGCTGTCAGGGGCTGCTGGTGGGCACAGACCCCTTCCTCRGCCAGCAGCAGGTCACTGACGCCTGGAAGCAGGAGGAGGAAGGAGAGGGACTGTGATTTAGTTGGGTGTCTTCAAATAATGCTGTCTCCAGAGGGTAACTGCGTGGGACGGTGTGCAGTATGAGCAAGCACTCTGTCTCCAGGCTTGCCCAGTTCAGGTGTGTTTCTTATAGTAGTAATGACATTTCTCCATCCCCCACAGCTCCAAGCTTGGAGCAGCAATCACTGTATTGGTAGTGTACGATGATGGTGTGGTTTAAATCCTGCATGACTGTGCTTACACTAGCGAAATCTTTCAGATTCGTATCTTGGGGCAGTAGCAAGGCAGTCTGGATCCAGTCCAAGACCGCCCGCAGCTTCCAGACCCGGGACTGCACAGTGGCCTGCTTATGCAGGGCGAGCCAGCCATGCCCACCTGCTGTACGGTGGCTGTCCGCTTCCAGATCCCTCTGTTTCTGATGGCCTGTTTCTGGAAGATGACTCCAGTGATTTGACACATGGTAATATATATACTTTTTAATCCTGTTCTTTCCCACACCTTCGCCTCCTTCTTATGTTACTAGTGCTGGTGAAAGCCTGGGCTTTGGATACCACCCACCCATGCTGCTGCTACATCAGGTTCAGCATGGGGGGGGGGGGGGTTGCATGAGGCTTACTGCTCTAGCCTGGGTGTTTTTTCATTTTCCCCTGCAGCAAGGTGGAAGCCTCCCGGGTTTCTCCCCCTCACCCCCACCCTGTACGTTTAACACTGCTCTGTCTCTTGAAAGCCACATACTGCAGTGGCGCTCCCTTGCTGAAGCTGCCTGTCCTGATTTCCCTTAAATTACACATCAGCCTTGATAGGGCTCACTAAAATCTAGCTTAGATGAAAAAATCTGGGCACACTTTGCTCAGTCATGTAAACATGATCCAGACAAAGTAGTCCTCTAGAAAGGCATTGGTGGTGCATGTTCCATCACCATTAAGTTACGTGTTCAAAGATGCAGTATGTGTACTCTGATCTCAGATTACGGCAGCATCACTGCTGTCAAGGAATACTTTGGTTTGGGTTTCCAGGACTGTGTGTCTCAGCGAGAGGAGTCAGTTCCTTGACTTCACGTACCTCACCTAAAGGCCAGCCCAAAATACAAATGTGCCACTGCACTTTGTGCCCTGGCAGTCTAGCTTTGCCACCTGGGAGTACTGCCAAGTTAGCAGAGAGAGGTGAGGATGGAGGCCATGTGCTGTCCTGGCTACTTCAGGATCACTGTAGAGAAGACTTAGGGTAGTTGTACCCTTGCTTTTCTCAGAGCAGATGACAGCATGGGCATGACAAAGGGCAAGGAAATTAAAGTGGAAAACAAAGATGTCTCTGGGAGCTGCTGGCTGGATTCCTGGGGACAGCTAGATGAGAAGGGAGGTCACTTCTGTTATTTTAGACTTCCCAAGACATTCTTGCTTGGGTCCTGAGAAGGCCTTGATTCTGCAATTCCATCAGCTCTCTGGGTGCAGGTTAGATGGGGAGATGGTGTTTGCTCTCCTAGCACTGTGGGCTGCTTCTCCCTAAATGCCAGTCCCACCTCGGTTCTCCACTGCAGGTAGGACTTGGCAGTGTGAATCTGATGAAGCAATGCAGAGTTGATGACTGAGTGCGTTTTCAGAAAAGTGAATGGAAGCTGAGTCCAGCTTGCCAGGGAATGAGACCATAATTTCACACGTGCTTTTAGATAGCTAGCACTACCAAAAGATGTAGCTTCACCCAACATTCACTGTTTCTTCCTGTCCCTTTGCTACCTTGTCTCTTGTTTTGGCGCAAGCATCTGTATGACCGCATGGAGAACCTGATTATGGTAGAGATCCAGCTGAAAAACAACCTAGCAAAATTAAAAAAGCATATTTAGTTTTAATTTGAATCTGTTGCCTGATCTGGCTTACCATGTGGCCATACAAGTGTTTGCACCAGCATAGTGGAGGAGGCAGGGCAGGAGCAGAAGAAAACAGATTCTGGTAGAAACAGAGAAACTGCTGCTCTTAACAGCAGCGTCAGACCATCTCAGTTGAGACTGTGAACCTACACGGTGAAATATTACATCCTTCTCTATATAGGAAATGATTTTGACTGATTTCAAAGACAGCAAAATTTGTTATACACTGGAGTAAAATATTTTCTTTGTTCCTTTTTTCTTAGGACTCAGTCAAGTTATATGTGGGAACCCCATCAAGGCCCTTCGTGCAAGGAGACAAAAGCTAGGTGTATGTTTTTCTTGTATGCTACATGTTCTTGCCTGGCCACTCACGTAAGCCCTGTGATAAGCTGAGTTCCCACTATGGTTTGTGGGGTCTTGAAGAGGATGAGATCTTGAAGGGGGCGATTCCCACCCTGTGTTCCCTCGCACACATGCCATGAGCTCCCAAATGCAAATTTAGGGCAATTAGTACTAAAAGCCAAACCCAGAAAAACAAACAAATTGCAGGAAGAGAATAGGAGGGATGCAAGGCACTGTTAGTACCCCAGTTCTTTACCATAGAAGGTTGTGGGATGAAAAGATCCAGGTGATCCCGAGAAGTGGAGAAAACACAATGATTCATGAGCTGGAAGACACGTAGCTGAGGGACTCCCTGCCCTACCTGAGGGAGGTGGAACTGCTCCATGTCTCTTGTCTGAGAAGGGCGATAGAAATCTGGGAGAGGAGTGTCAGCCAAAAACTGACACACAGTATTGTGTCACTGAATAACAATATCACCAGGTATTGTCTGCAATCTGTTTGGAAATGTAGAAATAAACAGTGGGGAGAATTGTTTCTTTCATCAGAGGGAATTAAAACCATCAACTGTAAAGAAACACATGAAAATCACATCAACTGCAGGTGGCACATTTCATATCATCCCACCTGAACAAAATGCAAGGCAGGAATGCAAGATTTGGCTGTTTTTGTATAACAGCTATTAAGCAAAAGATTTTTCGGCAGTGTTTCTTTGATGTCAGCGTAAATATTCAGGTTGCTAGTGCTGCAGGATTGTTCCTATTGACTAAATGAATGTAAGCCAAAGTTTATTCCTCTCTGCATTAGGGAAACTGCATGTATAGGGCACCTGCATCACTACGCTGTCTGCAGCTTTGCTTAATGCTGACAACAAATGGTAAAAGAACCACTAGAAAAAATGTGGCCCTCCTTTTTTTTCCTATGTTGCCACTGCCCAAACACTGGAAGCTTTTTTGAAAAAAATTTGAACTTTTGATTGAATTATTGTGTGTTATTAAGTAGAATGTAAAAGGGAACTGATAAGTTGTGTTACTGGTCTTAATATACATATTAGCATAGATGTTACAGTCTCAGGCCTATTTAAAGGAGAACTATACAACAGTGGGGTATAAATAAGATTTTCGTTACTGCTACCCTGAATTCCTCCCACAGATCTGGATTCCTACAGGTGTAGTGGTGCATGTGATTGGGGCACAGAGCTTTTTTAAAGTGAAGAGCAAGAAAATGGTGAGGAGTGATGTGAAAACTTGAGAGGAACAGCAAGCTTTGCCTTCTAAAATCAACAACCTAGAAACTGAGCTGGAAAGCGTTTCTGAGGTTCTCAAGACAGCTTCTGTTATTTTTGTAGCCACCTGCAGTGAGCCCTTTGAAACTATGCAGTCTGAGGGGGGAATACCCTCATGTCTCTGAGGAAGAAGAAGATCTGAGCCAGGAAGATGTCTTTACTGAACTGAGAGTATGGAGAGAGAAGCATAAACGGTGAGAGTGTGAGAAAACTGTAGACTGTCATGCAATAAAAGAGAAATTCATTTTCTGCCTTAATAATAAACAAACTCTTTGGCCACCTGGTGGCGGCTTCATGGGATAGCCTTTCATCTTCTGCCTCCCTGTCTCTGCAGACAGCGCCAGCAGCCCTATGAGCAGTTCTTCCTGCTGGATTAACTGTGCGATAGGCAAAGGAAAAGGAAACCGAAATTCTGTCCTCTCTTTAGAGCAGGCTAAAGAGTAGCTTAGACAGCTTACCTGCTTAGAGAGTGCAAGGAAATGACTGGTAGGACATTCTTGGTTCTCTCATTGTTTACCTTTAGACAGAAAAAGAGGTGAAAGTGGAGGAGGATTTTCAGAAGCATCACATTGGCCTAACCAAATGAAAATTTTGCTACTGATTTCAGAGGGAAGTAGAATTAGGTCATTTTTGGTTATTCCTGCTCAGCTTGCCTGACTTTATGGATAGGATGACTCTCACACCTGGCCTCATGCAATCTCCTCCAAGGTCTACCAATAGACTACTGCTGTCTTTGGATCAGGCCACTTTACGGGCAGAGTTGTCTTCTGTTTTGCATGCCTGCTGTCTGTGTAGTAGTCCAAAGGCTGAAAGGAAAAAGAACACGGTGTTGAGATTCCCCCAACTCATAGACAGATGATAGTTTTTTGGAAGTGAGAATGGCTTTATTTCTCTGAACTTGTTTCACTGCATAGTATCTGGCCCATTTCACTGGTTAACTTAAGGATACTTTCAGACAATCGGACGTGGGCAGCTTAGATGCATGATCCATTTATAATGTTATTTCATATCTCCAGGTAGGTGGAAAATCACTGGGTGTGACTAAATCCACTGCCCTGGTACTTGCCTCTGTGTGGCCACACCAAGCTGCACTTGGCTTACTGCATATTCACAACTCAAAGGCTAACTAAACATTAACACTTAATGTTGTTCAGGTGCCTGCAAATGGTTCAGCAAGAAAAGTCCCCCCAAGTACTGAAGGCAACTCTTAGTGACGAGGAGGAAGATGAAGACTGCGGCCTGACTGACAACTGTGAAGATGAATCGAGGGAGACCTATGATGAGGACCTCACTGAAACGATTTCACTTGATTCTTTCCATTCCTGTCTTTCCCAGTCATCCTCAGGTACCAGTCCTCTGAGAAAGCATTGACATCATGTAGTGACAAATGTTACTAACCGTTCTCAGGCAGATGTATTAGTAACTATGATGTTCTGAGATTTGGTTCCTGTGCTGTAGAGCAGTCACTTGGAAATGTTATTGCAGAGCCAGACCCTAAATAATGCATTCCAGTTTTTAGGTGGGACGTGGTGGACCAGCTGTGTCAATCACCAGCTGATATATTTCAGCATAGGTCAGTAGAATTAAGAGGAACAAAGCTGATCTCGCACCAGTTCAGAATCCAGTCTAGAGGAAAGATATGCATCTTTCTTTTACCTTCTGTAATTAATTTAGGTAATGCCAGGTGAGTATAAACACTATCATTCCAACTGAGTAATGTTTTACCCCTGCTTGGCACTGATGCAAATAATGCCTGAATTAATGATTATGGTTCAATTGGATAACTGGAAATTCTGGGAAGACGCGCATCCAAAGGGTGCATTCAGTAAATAGTTTAAAAATAAAGTGTGCTCTTTTACTCAGGAACAAAGCCAAAGACCTCTCTGGAATTGTGCTTGCATGAATTCCCCCTCTTCGTTACTTGTTGAATATCGTATTTAAGGATCTCATAAACTTTAATAATGATTATTCCAAATACATATCAAGTAAAGGAGTGTAGAAAAGGATGGCTTTAATCTATTTCTATAGTTAATAATTACATTTTTTGCCCCAATAAGTATTAGTATGTGAGTTTTGCTTTTACATTTCTTTCAAGGACAAAATGGATCTATTAAAAAGGAAAACAGTATTTATAAAACACTAAATTCTTAAAAGTCTCTGCGTATAAACAGTAGCATAAACAGTATCTTCCTAACAAGAAGAGAATCTGTTTGGAAAATCTGGAGAAATGGCTTATTGTCCGATGACCACACAAGTCTTAGATTATGATCTCTTTAGATTTAATATGATCTCTTTAGACTGAATATGATTTATTATGACCTCATGGTCTCTTTAGATTTAATAGACAATGCCCAAAACCATGTCAGGGTGTGCTAGTGACGTAGTCTGCAGGATTGTAAAAGTGAATGGATGTGCATGGATGAGGTTTTTGAGATCTGTTAGGAGAGCGGTTGGAACTCTAGTGGTACCTAAGGGGAGGGGAGAGAACAGATCCCTAAATCACAAGTAACTGGCCATAATAACCAAGATTTATACAAGATAATTGCAAACACAGTTGCCGATGTCCACTGTCACTAATAGACGTACATGTTTTAGGGAGTAGATACCTGATGCAACTTTAGCAACTGATAGACTTTATTCAGCAAGGCAGTTAAGAACGTACTTGACCTCTGTGAATTGAGACTGTATTGGAGTGCAAGATTTGTAAAAGTATTTAAGTGCCTCAGCACTGAACTTTAGAATTCTGTCCTGCCCAGTGTGATTTTTCTGATTCAGATGGTAGAACTTTTGCGGGAAATAATCCTTCTGACCAGGAAAGAACAAATCATCTGAGTAAAAGCATTCCTATCTAAACATGTTTGCAGCATCAGGTCTGTACAATCTGCAAGCTTTGGAAGTCTTGAAGTGTTATTTCAGGCTCTTGAGTCAGGCACACCAGTCTTTCAGAGTGTCTTTACTTAAAAATAAACAACCAAACAAAAAAATCAAATTTAGACATTTTTAAAGCATATAGTATGGTGGAAACTGCTTAGTGCAAATTTTCTATTGGATTTATATGGTTTCCTAAGCAGTAAAATACATCTCAGTCAGTTAGGAGATACAAAGCTGAACTTTCCATCCCTGTGTTTTGGTGGCACAACTACTCCCAAAGCATTCTTTAGATTGTGTTCCTACCATGAACTCTGCACATCAGGCAGTTAGGTACAGTTAGTTCTTTTAATAGACAAGAGCAATTGGATCCCTGCTATATATAGAATGATTTTAAGGAGTTGTTCATGCACACGTTATGTTCATAAGTCAGCAACAAGGTTTTTCTTATATGTTGCACCTGAGAATTTCATGGGCTAAAATCTGAACAGCCAGAGGAAGAGCAGGTAGACTGCTATTTCTGTACGTAGGAAAATATTTTCCTAACATTCAGGCATTTTCCTTAATTTTTAAGTCTAATTTCAAAACCTTATTCCTACACCTCTGTATCTGATAAAAACACGGTTCCACTGATTTGTGATTGGTTTTGCACCTTGAACTTCAGGGAGGTGGATGGGGTCCTCAGGCATTTAAAACAGGCCAGGGCAAACAGTGGTCAGGAATGATGCAGGTATGGTTGATCCTGCCTTGGGACAGGAGGGTGGGTGAGATCAAGAGATTTAGTCTGTTGCTCTTAAGCTGTGCACAGCTCGTGAGCTGTTTGCATGCTTGGCAGTCGCATCACCAGCAGCGCTGGCAGGGAGGTCACCAAACAAACGAAATCTCTGGCTATCAGAGGAAGCAATCCAACAAGGGCAGCATTACCGGGTGCCCTGGGACACACCTGCCCACCCAGCTCCATCACACAGGGTTCTCTAAAACCTTTTGCTCACTGTGTCAGTTGTTTAGGAGTAAGGTGAGCCTGTAAATCACTGTACTTCCCCATTTTTCAGATTCGTCGCATACTCAGGAGTGGACAGTGTTCTCCAACCCAAAACGTTGTCTAATTCCATCTCCTCCAAAAAGCCCTTCGCCTGCATCTGTAATGGGTGTTGCAGCAAGACCCTGGAAAATGAGGAACCACAGGCTAAGATGCCTAAAAATACCCAACCAAGAGGAGGACAGGCAGCGGATGCAGCTTTGCCAGTCAAGGGCTGGTCAAGGAACTTCAGCTGAGCCTCTGGGCGAGGAACTTGCTCTCCTGAGCCTGCACAGCGCGCCTGCTGTATGTGAGGCTTTCCCTTCCCAATCACAAGGGCAACACCAGCCTGGTGGGAGCACTGGCAGGCTGAGACCTATTTCGGGACCAGCAGCTGTTGGATCAACAAGTGTCAGGTACGCATGCTGCTGGCAGCTCTCCCTACAGGATGTCTAGTAAAAACAGAAGGGACTTCACGGCAGGAAAAAGCATACTTCTGTGTTGTTTCTGGAATCTCCTGCCTGTTCTGTAGAAAGAACTCCTTTTATTCATGCTGGCCTTTTTGTTTGTCCTTCTAAGGCTAAATGAAACATTTGCTCATGTTACTCATAGCTTGAATGTTGGAAATATTGTATTTTCTTGAATAACAGCCCAGAATCTCCCTGTGTCCTTTCTGCTCCGTTCCCATGTTTCCCGTGCAGGGCCATTATCCTTGTATACTGTAGAGCTCTGGTAGTGGTACCTGTTCAAGACTCTCCTTGGGCAAATACCAGAACCAGTTGCTAACATGCCACTATATTTTTTTCTCTTGAAACTTGCATCAATTCATGTTAGAAAGAACTTTGGAAAATAGAGACCTTTAGAAAATAATGTAGGTGTTAGGTAAGTATCATATGCACATAAACATGGTTATTTCTGGACCCTCTTACTCTAAGAACTGGACCCTCTCACTGTAAGATTGGCATCTCATTACTTCTTTGAAGAGCTAGAACTGAAGAGTCATAATATGAGATCTTGATTTTTATGTTAACATAGTTATTACGGTGCAGTGTACACACAGAGCGTGTGCCTTGTATGGAAAGATGGTGAGCCTTGTACTGCTCCCAGTCCTGCAAACTTTTGGTTCAGTTTTCAGATTGGGAGTCCACAGAGCCAATGGGAAGAGTGCAGACATCCAGATTCAGAGTGCAATTTTACCTTAGTGTTTCTCTTTTCCCCAGGGCCACCGTGGATAAGAGTGCACCCAGAATGATCAACCATCACCAACCAGTTGTACGCTCATCCACAAAAAACACAGAGAGGTTTGGGGTGATGAATGCAGCTTGGCCCCTGACTGCCAGGGCTGTGCTGCAGAAGTTGCCAGACAGACCCAGTGTCTCGACAACATCTCAGAGCAAGACTCCCCAGTCCTAGAAGACAGCCCACATGGCTACGTGTGTTGGAGCCACGCACGCAGCGCAGTCTTGAGTCACTGGATGTGTTCCTTACACTTGAAGGGCTGATGCTATCTTTCAGCTTCATCTGCAAGCTAAACAGAGCTGTGCAAGCAGAGCACTTTAAACAAATGGCATGATTTGCCTCAATTAAGGCTACAGCTGGTCAGAAGTGCTTTCTTTAAGGAGCACCTGCTGATCAACATAACAGCTAATCAACCTCTTATTACAGAAAACACAGTTATTTTTGCAGCTTTCTTGTACTAAAACAGAACAAGTCTTAGCATATTTCCACTTTTTCACATCATGCCCTGCTCTGTGAGTAAGGGCAGTGTCACTGCGAGTAAGGCAATGACACTAAACCAGACAGGACTTAGTCTGCAGTTCCCAAAGTGGGCCAGAGAAGGTGAGGGCTGTGGGGCATTCCCTTTTGCAGTCAGTAGCCTGGTCTAGAAATGGTCCTGGTAGTATCTGCTGCAGTCCTAAACATTTAACGTGCAAGGGACAGAGGCAGAGTTCAAGGGGAAGCAATGACCTGAGCATATTGCAAGGCAGAGGTGTGTTGCCTGTGTCCCCAGCAGAGGAAGAATCCAGCCTGCAGGAAGCCGGAGTGGTTTCAGAGCTAATGCCCATGGCCCCGCAGAGCTCAGCCTGTTCATGATTATCCAGGGTTCCTGCTGACTACATCGCTGTGGGAGGGAATGCTGAAGAAGTAGCTCATTACGGCATTAATGTGTTTATCTGCTCTGTAGCTGCCTGGAAGGACTTCTCTCAGTGCCTATGGATAGACATTGCACATCAGAATTTCATAAGTAGAGCTGACCTCTGTAAACAAGTTGTGTTGTGTCAGAGCCTCCTTTGCATGTACCTTTAGAGTAAATTTTCTGCTTCTGGTCTTTTTAGATCGAATGGGCTTTACAAATTCTGACTCAACTATTTTAAATGGTACAGCAGCTAAGATGAGGTAGGGGTGTAAGGAAACATCTCCTGTTTTTCAGTGGGGTATTTGTTTTATAGTTGGGTGAGATTCAAAACAGCTGTTTTAGTGACTGCAAACTGAGATACTGATCCAAATGTCTAGGCCTTACAATTTTATTGGTGCAGTCTGAAGCCAAGCATCATCACATTTTTATCTAATTTAAATGACTATGTTAGATATACATATTTTTAAATCAGTTGATAAAACAGTAATTACATGATGAGCTAATGAATTGTTTGATGTCATCTATCTACTGGTCAGCTTAAAGGAAACAAGCAGAATAACAGAGTAAGCCCAAAAACTTCATCTTGTCCTGGGGTACTTGCACCAGTTTCTCCTACAAAACAGTTTGGAGGTGGAAGCCACTTTGCACAGCCTCAGTGGGCACTTGAGGAAATCAGCCGTCAAAAGCATTAAAAATGACATGACGTGATTCCGTGAAATACTATGGATGCAGGAAGGTTTTCCAGTCAGATGTTGCCCAACAATTGTGCCTGTGTCATTAAACTGGCTTCTAAAATTGACTCTTTGCCAGTGTCACTTGACCATGAGCAAAAAAAAAATCTGACCTTGTAAAAGAAAGAAGAAAGTGGCAGCATAATTTTCAGGAGTGCTCTGCACTCTCCCTGCCTGCTTGAAATCTGCAGCCCTCGCTGGCGCTCGGCACTGGTAACAGTTAGGCCCTTCTCTGTGACAAGGGTAGTATCAGCGGGTGATGGTTAGGACTGTGTTCCCCACATATTCAGAGGGAAATAGTCCTTCTCAAGTTGCGTACTTGATTTCAAAGGGGCAGAAAAAGCATAAGTGGGTTTTTGTGTATCAAAATCGGGCAGCTAGACTGGTCTGCACGTGTGCATTTGCAGATGCAAGATTCCGGGTACGGATTTGGAAACTACTCTCAAAAATGTCTGTGAGCTCTTTTCTCAGCAAACACAGATTGGCTCTGTCTGTATGTGGTGCAAGGAGCTTCTCTGTGGTGGGGGAGAGGGTGTGGAGAAATGATCAGAAAAAATGAATTTTTGTCCTTGAATTGGTAAATTGCCATGAGCTGCTTAGCAGGGAGAAAGGAAAAGAAGTTTGAATAATATATGTTTGGGTGTCTTCCGAGCAGTCCTTTTTGTCTGCTTTTTGTCACCATTTATCTAGCAAAAGAGACCCCAGTACGGACTGTTTTGCTACCTGTCCAGTCTTCTCTTCTGTCCCTGAAGTTCAGAACTGAACCGGCAACCCCCCTTCCCAAGCTCTGCTTTCGTATGTGGGAAATAAGAGATGCTGAGGGCCTTGTCCAAAGCATTTTTGCTCAGTTTCCTGCTTTAACTTTCCATCAGATACCCCGGTGGTAACCGTCAGGGGTGCGGGCAGCGTGCGACCTTCAAAACAGCCACCGACTGTAAGAAAGACAGGTATCGAAGCCATGTTTGGATTGAGGGCTCGTCTGCCCAGTCAGTATTACTGCAAGGACTGCAGTATCCAGAGCTGGCTTGGAGGTGTGAGGAGTGAATAGGTTAGTGTGAGCATCGCGGCATGTTCTAGCAAATGCAAAATGTTTTTGCTCCAGCGGGACTGTCCCGCAGCAGAAAGCAGCACTTCCAGGAGCTGGGGGCCCTGGGATGCACTGGGAAACGTTTCCAGGGCAGTTTTCCGATGCCACAGTTCTCATTTTAACCCCTGGGTTATGTGCAGAAAAGTGAAAGCCCGGAGCAGCTCTGTTCTCAGGCTGTTTTCAGATGGACCCTACAGGCAGGGAGGTCAGGGCACCCCTGGGGCATCGAGCTTGTCTGGGAGCCGTGCTGGTGTCAAGCTGCACTGCTGGCTGTGTGCCCAGAACATACCAAAAGGCCAATGCTCCCCTTCTCAAATAAATAACAACGCTTAGCTCTTGCAGGCTGCTTTCCAGAGGTGGGTCTCTAGCTATGTTACCAGGCAGGGCAAGGATTGGTATCCCCGTCTCAGGGATACAAAGGAGGAGGAAGATGAAGTGACTGGCGCAAGGCTCGGCAGCAGAGCAGCAGCACAGGTAGGAATTACGACTTCCTTCCATGCATACATCTTGCTCGTGCAGTTCTCGATATGTGAAAGCTCAGCAGGTAGCAGAGAGAGGCAGGCAGTGGTGGACAACTCTCTGTCAAGAGATGTGATTTTTGCACGCCCCCTTCATTGCTCCCTTTCTTAGGGATCTGACCTGCTGAGCAATACGTGCAAGAGCGTGTGCCCTGCAGTTAAACGTGTAACCAGACCCAGCCTACGCTGTCGAGCATGGAGCAGCAGGGAGGCTTGTTAAAGCGAGCAAGCTTGTGATCGCAGCCTGACCTCACAGGGAAGAAAGCTGGTAGTCTCATCTCTGGTGAGAGCAGATGCACCCCGAGGTTTCCCAGGCCTGCCACTCTGGTGTCTGTTACGGTTTCCAGGATCAGCAAAATAAACGGGGCTGTTGCAAATCATATCTACAGCTGAACTGTAACAGATCCATAGAGGAAATTCTTGCTCTGGTTTTAGCCTCTGCTCGTTCACCTTCCACCTTTATAATCCATAAAAAGTAAAAGCTAGCCAGGGCTTTAATAGGCTAATTAGAAAATGTCAGGCATGAGGTGCTGCATGTGAATTAGGTTCTTCTGGCCCAGAAGGGAAATAGATGGGGAGTTTCGTAGAGGGTTTTCTTGCCACCATTTCCTCTGTCGAAATCCTGCACTGGTCCCTTAAATATGGAAAAAATCATTTAATGAATGAGCTTATTCCCATCTCTGCCTCTGCAGACTATTAATATTCAGCTCAGCAGAGTCCTCACTTCCAGTTGGATGGGACCAGTTTCGGATGTACATAACCAGAGTCCATCTCTTCATTCTTGCAGCAGGCCAGGAACTGCTGATGCCTTTAAGCATCTCTCTGAGTTAATGGGATTTGCTACTGCCTGCCAGATTGATATTTAGTGTGTAAGCAGGAGAGAGGGGAGAGAACTACCCCCCCCCCCCACAGACACCTATTAATAAATCAGCACCACAGGGAAGAATTTTCTGCCAGAAATTAAGTCTCTTTGGAGCAGGCTACTCCACAGCTCCTGGTGGGTCTGTTTATTTCCCTGAAGCACTTCCCGCTTAGCACGGGAGAAGCAACCCCATTCCCTTGTGCCTTTTCCCTCCTGTCTCTGGCTGATGCCTCCATTGCGGGCTGCTCTGCCCAGGCAGAAGCCCTGCCTCCTGGGACTAGGTGCTGCTGCAGCCAGAGACGGGTTGTCCCTCCTTGGTCACCATGTGGCGGTGGCTGCTGTCTCGTCCTTCGGACAGCCACCCATCAGGGTGGGAGCAGCTCTGGGCATGTTTGCTAAGGGAGGGGGATGTTAGCTGCAGGGAGCACGGCTCTGAGCAGGGGGAGAAGGGATTTGGTCCCAAGCGACGTTGTTACTGCGTTAGCAGCACAGCAGTGCTCACAAAGCCTCTGAGCACCACCGAACTGGCATCCTGAGAAGAGCCCTGCTGCAGCACATGGTACTTCCTTGCGTGCTAAAGGCTACGCTCCGTTGGAGCTTTAAAAAGGGATCTGAGGAAGAAGCGGGGAGCTGCGTGCCAGCTAGGCCAGAGCTTGGGCAACGCAGCTGTTTATTTTGGTGTCTAAAAACCCTTCCCCCTCCTGAAGGGAACATGTCCAGGTCAAAATCTCACCCAAAGAAATGGCAAAGGAAAAAAGGCTGCTGCTCAGACTGGGATTGCGTTCTGCGAGCGCCAGCTCTGCAGAGCCTGGCCTGTCCCGGGGACCGGGGAGCGCCCCGTTGGGACAGGCCAGCGAGGACGCTAGCCCTGTCGAGTGTCCCCTGCTCAGCTGTTGTAACAGCCCACTTCTGCCACTGAGCTCGTCGCCTGCTGTGCTCGTTAGCGAGGCAGTTACTTACTCTTGCTGAAAGCTTCGTAGACACGGGCTGCTTTGCACTTGGAACAAATTTGTGTTCGTTGCTAGATGAAGAAGAGATACTTCCTTTGGCTGCCAAGTGGGAAAAAAAAAACAAAAAAACAGGAGACATTCAGGAAGGGAAATTTTGTATGCATCTGTCTTGTTTAAATACATACAAATTCCAGGTCAGCTCTAGATAATTTCCTAGGTTGTTTCTTGGGTTGCCTAGTGTTCAGAGCCTGATGTGCTTGGCCTCATTGCTGTGGCCAGTGTCTGCAGCCACAGGAAGACATGGATGTTTCTGGGATATGATTCATCTGACAGGGACACCTAAAATGAGTCAGATAGTTTGTGCTCCAATAGTGCTGGTCTCTCCGTTGTTAAAAGAGGATACTAGGCAGCTAGACATCTGCTTGGTACCATCGATGTTAGGTGAGATGAATCCTGCCCTAGGACAGCTGCTTGGTATGCCATGTTTTTGTTGTCAGCAGCATCTGACCTCTATGAAGTTCCAGTGGGGGACACTGGAAATTTGAACTCAAGTGTCTTTCCTCTCTAGGCTGGGCCAAAGGATCCAGCCTTGAAGGGTGGCGATGATCAGGGAGTGTGTTAGAGCGGGGGTGTGTGTGCATGCATGGATCTATGCGCCCAGCGGGGCAACGACAGCTGAGCCTGTTCAATGCCGAGCGGTTGGTAGCACGGGGACCTGGGTGTCCTGCTCTGTGTCTGCACCCACCTGCAGCACAGGAGAGGTGCTCCGGTGAGAAGCGGACGGAGCTTGAGGGCATGTTTTTAGGTTTCACCTTTGTTTTCCTCTTGCCACCTTTGGGCTGATCTGAGTGGGCAGGCTTGCTGGCAGGGCAGTCAGACGAGCTCCTCCTTTGGCTGTGAAGGACAACAAGGTCAGCTCACGGGCAGCAGCATTTTTTTAAACCTCCCCGTTCACCTCTTCTAGTGTTTCCAGATCAAACTCAAGTATCCAAATTAGCATCCAGAGCCTGGGCTGTGCTGGGAAGGCTTAAGACTGTGCTGCTATGGAAAAGGGCCTGTCAGAAATGCGATTTTACTGAGTGATCCTAGGCGCGTGCTCTTAGGTTTCAGCAGTCTTCCTTGCTCTAGGAGCCTGGCCCTGTCCAGAAAAGGCCTGCAGTGCACGTAGCTGTGTGCTGGGGAGGATATTGCTTCCCGGCCCCGCCGTCCCCAGCTTTCCCCGCTTCTCCCACACACAGCAGCCTCCCCAAAGCGCAGCTTCCCCGCAGTCTGTCCATCCTGCCTTCTGCCAGGGCCGCTTTCTCCCTGCCTGCGCTGAGGCACGAACTGCAGCTGTGGCTTAACCTGGGCTTGCGAACCCTGCAGGTCACGGGGGCTTCCAGGCAGCCTGCAAGCAGTGACTGTGGGACTGCATCCCGCTGTCCCCCATTGCACGAAGCAGCCCCGCAGAGGGTCCTGTTGCTTTCCTGGTTATACATATTTGGCCCCATTTTTTACCTGGTTTTTGATACCGCTGCAGGGATGCCTGTGCTCTGCCCAGGAGGAGGCTCGGCAGCTGCTCTCTGGTCTGTCTCTTGATCAAGCGGGAACTTGTCCACTGAAAGGTCTGTGTTATCACTGTAGGCATCTGCGGCCGCAGTGCGTCTGTGTGGGGCTTTGAACTCCGACAAAATCTTGGATGGCCCAAGCAGAGCAAGAAAAGAGGGAGAGAATTAATCTCCTTTGGCAATTCTCGTCCCCTCGCGGTGCAGCCAGGTGGGGTGACTCTCGTTGGAGACGCTGCAATGCTGCCAGCTGCTGCACCAGCTTGCAAGCCTGCAGCGTAGCCACTGCCCGGGGCCAGCCGCGCCGAGGGCAGAGAACGGCACGTCCTGGCAATGCCGCATGAGAACTGTGCACTCGTCGCATCTCCGGCCGAGGGAGGTGGGTTTGGCGCCTGGGCCCCAGGAGCAGAGGGGCTGTAACCCTGCCTGGGGCTGCCGCAGAGCTCTGGGGCTGGAGGCCGCGGAGCAATTGCTGGCCCTGAGAGTGCTTGTCCAGGAAACTGGTCTCAATTTTTAAGCGTAATTGCGCCTCATCCCTCCTGAGCGAGCACTGCAGTCCCATCGCTCCCCCGGCACTAGTTGATATTTGTTTAATGCAGGGAATAATCATCCTCCTTCCTAAGTGCGGACAACACCCAGGCTCGGGTCTTTGAGAGGCTGCTGCCGCCTCATGCAAACTGCCATACGTGATTAATTGGCCACGAAATAGGAAGAGGCTAATCAGCTGCTGTACAAGGCTGCAGAGGCTGTTGTCTGTAATTACTGATCCTGTCTAGCAGCAAACAAGCTTGACGCATGGAAGAAGTCACGGGGACAGCTCCACGGTGCCTTTGCCCCCCTCGCCACCCCCACGCACAGCCCGGCCACCCCGGAGGCAGGGGCTCTGCGGGCTTGTGCGGAGCGCCCGGGAACTGCCCGTCACCTGCGCAGCCCGGAGACGCTCAGGTGGTTTTAACACACAGCTTGGTTTTAGCAGTGCTGGGTCAGCTGTGGAGCTGGGCCAGAAACCTGGGCTTGGTGTGTGTCACGGGGAAAGAGCGGGGGCCTTTTCTCCAGGCTGCCCTGGGCGGCTGCCGCAGCAGCGCTCCCCCTGCCCGGGCTGGCAAACCTGCTGCTGCCCTTCCGTGTGCCGCACGGACACCCAGCAAGGGGTAGCGCAGCTTCGCGCCCCTCTGAGAGGTCCCCAGCCCGCCCGCTGCCTGCCATCTCCCCCGACAGCCAGGCGGGTTATGGGTGCAGCTGGACTGGGAGAGGCCACCCAAAGGAGGGGTCTCCTGGTGCGCAGGCCCTCTCGGATGCCCGTGTCCAGCACCCTGGGGTCTGGCTGGGGAAGGACCCGCTGCCGTTCCCCAGCCCCCCGGTGTCGCTCACCTGGCCCTGGCAGTCTCTGAGGATGGTGGTGCACTCTGGGCCTGCTCGGAAATACTGGCTTGCCTTCAGCTTGGCATCTTCTTCGGCGAGATTAGTCCCTGCAGCCCAGACCTAGGGACAGGACATGTCCTGGTGTGCGTATCTCCATGCCAGCCCAGAGGAAAACCAACCACCTGGGCACTGCGGGTGGGCTAGACTTGTGCGTGGGAGAGGGGACAGCTGCTCTGCTTTCAGCCAGGGACCTTTGGCCAGAGCAGTCATACCTCGGTGCTTGGCAGCACATGTTCTTCCTACCCCTGCCCTCTTCCAACCCAACAGGACCTTCTGTGGGATCTGTGCACTTGGTAAGGGGGTGCCTTCATCTGCGGTATGCTCAGTTTGGCTTTCAGCCCCCTTTTAGGGCTTGCTGCTCCCAGAAGTGGTTGAAGGGCCTGGCTTGGGGTCCAAAGGGTCTCCCTGTCTCTGGCCTCCTCACCCTACGTGGACGGGTGCTCCTGCTTACGGTAACATGATGCCGTGGGGGAAGAGTGGTGTCCGCAGGGAAGCGGTAGATGGATAGGGGGAACTTGCCGACCCACTGCTGGATGACATAGCCACTGATGTCCATGGTGACATAGGAGCAGCAGTTGAGGATCCGAATGAAGTGGCCATTGGGATCCACGGTGACGATCTTCAGGAAGTTGGTGCCGTTGGATGGCCTGGGAACACAGACCTTCAGTGAGGAGGCATCCCTGGAGCCCGAACCTTCAGTGGTAGGAGGTGAGACCCAGGTGAGGGCAACCTCATGCAAGGGCAGCTCTGTGACAGGGAATATGTCATCCTTCCCAGTTCTTTTCTTTCTACCCCCATGGCAGTGGCTGCCCTGCAGGGTGGCCCAATGAGACCTCATGGCCCTATGTCAGCCGCACCGGCTCAGAGCTTTACTTATTCGCATGGGGATCCAAGGCAGGTGGGTCTGCGCTGGGATACCCAGCTCTGAGCAGTGGGAGCCAACGTGCTGACCTGCCCGCTGGCAAAGCCGGGCTGTTTTAAGCCAGCCCAGCGCGATTCACTGGCGCTTGCTCACCTTTCGCTTTCTTCCCTGGAGCAGCGTCTGCTGGCCATGCTGGGGCTGGCAGGCCCGCAGCCCTCGGTGCCGCTGAGGAAGACGTGGGTCATCTGGCTGCACCTGGGGAGCTCGGTGGCGATCTTCGGCCCGGGGGCTGCAGGAGATGGCACGGAGGGGAACGGTGAGGCCACCCGTGGGAACCCTCCTCGGGAACGTCTGCACTGGTTTCCCACATCCCTGGGACAAATCCCTTGTTTTGCCCGGTCCCTGAGACAAGGTCTCCTGCCATTAGGAGCGTACGCTGTCCCCCTGTGCAGTTAGAAACCATGCTGCACCTGCGTGTTTCTAGCTGGATTTTAGAGGGACCCAAGTGACCGCACTGAAACCGAGGGAGTAATTGAGATGATTTTTTTAACTACATCAGGGGATGACAGCTTTGTAACTAGATCCTCCAGCATGGCACCGTGTAAAACAGATACTTTTTTATCTCAGCTGTACCTAATTCTCACCCTCTCCAAGGGATTAGTCCGGATTACGGGAGCCAGGCTGCACATGTGTGAAGGAGCTGCTAGCAGCAGCTGCCGGGACGGGCAGAAACCACACTTACATCCAGAGCCCGCTGGCCAGGTGCTGCCCGGTGTGTCTGGAAAGTCCTGGAATAATACTGTGTCCCGGCACTCGTCCTGGTCAGAAAGCTGATCTAATTTCAGAGGAGGTTTCCTGCACTGGCTACTGTCTGTGCTTTGTCTTTTTTTCCCCGGGAATTTGTCCATCTTCTGAGCTGAGCTTAATTTCCCGAGTTCGTTATTTTTCCAGCTGTAAAGAAAAATAAAGCGTTGAATGACTGGGTAGAGAGTTGCAATATTATTTATAAACTCTTAAAAGCTGTGCTTCAGGAAGAGAATTAATGCGTATGCACTGAGGCAAGCCCTAACTTTTGCTGCATTTGATGAGAGTATCTTGAATAGCTTCTGAATGGACACTAGGGGGAAGAAGAGAGTCTGACAAGTGTACTTTTGGAAGTAAAACGGCTTGCAAACCAAAAATAAGCAGCTTCAGAGTGCTTGGGAGGCATTCAGCACACGGTGGGCTTAACATTTCCTTTGGGATCTTCTCCAGCGTCCGGTCTGCTTGCCTCGTGTTGCCCCCAAATACACTGTGCAAGTAGTGTCTTGCTACCACATACAACTTAAATTTATCTGGAAATATTTTTATAGGAAGCCTGCCACACATGCAATATAATGGAGAACATCCCCAACCCCTGTCTCAGCACTTGAAAGTAGTGGTGCTACATGGCCTCTAATGGTGCTACGTGAAATCTCAGCATGCCTTAAACAGAAATCTCTTTTTTACAGAAAGCAGCCGTGACCTCCAGACAAACTCCAGACCCTGCACGGCTCGAGTCCTAGCTCCTCCTTCCATGTTTGCAATCCTCTCCCATGGCAGCAGAGCGGCAAGAGCCACCTCGGGGCTGACCCATCCTCTGCCGGCCCTGCAGCCGCTGCTGTCCCAGCTCGGTGCTGCGCTGCTGCGACTGCTCTTTTCCCAACGGGCAAATCCCCGGCTGCCAGTTTTGCTGATCTGGAAACAAGTCCTCTCCTGGCTTAGCTGAGGCTCTCTGGGTTAAAGCTCTGCCACTTCTCTCCCTTTCTACCCACCTTTCTCTCCACCTCTCTTCCATCCTCCTTCCCTTCCCCTTTTCCTAATATTATGTGGCTTAGTCCTGCAGTCCTTGAGGAAATCTGGATTTGGGGGGTTCTTCCTGGCAGTGCCAGGATACGTTGAACAGCTGGAGATTGGGGATATGAGGAGCATCACCACGGCAGGCAGCGGAGGGGCAGGTTTATGGGGAGGAAAGCAGTACAACAGCGATGCTGCCCAGGCCCTGCTGCCCCGCGTCTCCTGGCCGTGGTATGCTGGGGCTGGCAGGCAGCCGGGGCTGCCGTTGCGGTACCTCTTGCGCAGGTCCGTGCTGGCAGCGAGGTGCGGGCTGAGCAGCRTTTGGATTTCTTCTGGTTCTTCTTTTTCCATCCTCAGCGGCGCCGTGTCTTCTTCCTAAAACAGAAGGATGTTGGGACTGGCAGTCCCTGCTCAGCACCGGGCAAACCACAGCCCCCTGCTTGTCCCCGGATGCTCCCTGGCACGGCTGGGCTGTGGGACTGACCTTGGAGAAGGCATCCAGGAGGCTCACGTGTTTGGGGACCCGCTGCAGTGACATGACGCTGAGCCCTGGAATCGGGTTCTTGTTTTCTGCCTCTGACCAAAGCTACGGTGGAAAGGCAGAAGCAGCAGGTGAGAAAAACCCTCGTAACGCGTGCCCTAGCGTTTGCACGCCTTCCTCGGTCAGCGATTCCTGATGGTGGATAACTAGAGAGGGATCCAGCGGGAACGGGGGCCCTGGCAGGCCGAGAGCAGGGCTTCCCAATGCCAGCCAAGGTGACGGCGGTAGCAGTAAGTAACATGGGCCTGGAGGTGAGTACTGCAGTACCTGCTCTTCTCCTGCCGCTCAAAACACGTCGGGCGTGTCAATACTGCACGTGGCCGCAGTGTTTAGTTCCTCCATCTCCCGTGAAAAGAAGATAAAATGTTGGCAGGTTCAGAGAGAGAAAGCAAAGGTAAGACTGCGATAGCAGCGGGAGATGGAAACCTTTGGGAAATTTGTACTGGGATGGAGGAGATCGGCAAGAGGAGGAGGAAGTACTGCAGGGAACAGCATGGAGAGGGGAAACTGGGAGCAGGGATGGCTCCTGCCGCGTAATACGAGGACAGGTGAGGATGGGAGCAGTGACAAGGCTGGAACCGAGTTAGGGAAGAAAGAAAAGTGAAAGAAATGGCAAGTGCGTGGTTGCAGGAGCTGATAACCCTAACCTAACCCTTCCCAGGTCTCTGGCCTCTGAAGCCTGCCAGGCTTCGAGCAAGACTCAGGCCTTGGAGGGGTCTTGGTGCCAACTTCAGTGGGCTTCGGATCAGCTGTGGCATTGGTAAATCGATGGAGAAAGGCAGGCTAGGGTGATAAATCCCCCAAAAGCAACAAACCCATCAAAAGTTGAGGGGTTAAAACGGAGGATGGCAGTTTCCAGGCAGCCCAAGTGAACACCTATCTGCTAACTTTGCAAAATCAGGAAAAACTCTYGTAAGGCAGGCATTTTTCAGCGTGAAGACGTATTGGCCCCTTTCAGAAAAACGATGCGTATAAGGAATAGCATCTATGGTCAGGGCAGTGTCTCCCTTTCCAGAAAAGGAGAATTTCCTCGTTTAGTTACTAAATTTCCCCCTTTTAGAAGTTCAGTCCCTAAAGCTGCTACGACCCTGCAGACAATGTTCCTGGTCTGCTCCCAGCTCCTCCAGTGATGCCATGCTCTAACAGGGGTGATTTTACAGGGATATCCCTGAATTAATAATATTCATAGGTCTTGAGGGGGATTCAAAGCACCAAATGTCTCTTTTGCTTGGAATATCCCTAGTGATTTGATTGTTAAATGCAAAAAATATATAAGTTAAACTTCTTCATGATCGTGCCCTATCCTTTTTGTTTTATTTACTGTAAATTTTGTCATATTGAGGAACAAAGAGAAGAATTATTTTCCCCTTTTAACTGCTGTTGCACAATACTGATTTTTTGGATTATGAACAATTTGAAGGAAGTCTGAATTCAAACACAAGTCTTGGGATTAGATTAGTGACATGGAAAAACAAAGGAGAGGCCCTTGTTGCTATGGAAAAAGTGACAACTTTACCTCAAGTTCAAGCGGACTTTGCAAAGAACGATTAGCATTTTTTTGCAGTTCAAACAAAGTAAATAGGCAAACAACGATAAGAGCTTTCGAATGTGACAAACCCGAAATGGGGGAAGAGGTGGAACGAGTCACGTAATCCTTGTGTGAAGGGACATACTAGACAGTCGGTTGTAACCTGTGTGATTTACAGAGGAAGATTAGCAAAAGAAGGGAATGTTTCTGGAAGATCTCGCGCATGGAGCTCAGAGTAACTATTTACACTGGGACAATATGCCCTGGGCTGGAGACTGGACCATTATTTGGATTGTTGGTGTCTGAGGGTCTCTCAGCCCTTGGGGTTTTTGCAGGTTAAAGAAGATGGAATTAAAGGGAGAGAGAAAGAGACAGAAATTGTGATGAATAGGATTTATCATAGGTCTTGTGGAAATGCTGTCATGTTGGTTAATAAATTCTGTCACTTGCAATGATTGCATTTTTGCAGCAAGATAATTATGAGAGAATAAAACACCATAAAAACATCTTTCCTTCAGGATCAGCTGCAGCAAATTCATATTGAATTCTGTAGCTGCCTGTTTTAGATGGCCTAGCTAGGGCCCCACACAGTGGGTTGAGCCAGGACCGGGCAACTGGGGCCACAGGGACGCAGGGCGGGAGCCTGTCCCTCAAGAGCTCTGGGCACCTCCACCATGGGCTCAAGAGCCCCACAGATCTACTCCTTGGTGCCTTCCCCCATCGTGAGGTGCCAGCCCCCCCCCCCCCATTAAAACGTGGTGTGGAGGCTGAATGCCTCATCTGGGGCCGTAAATACCCTTCCCTCCCCTCTCTCCCTGCTTCCTGCTCCCCTTGGGCTTGTTCTGCCTTTCTCTCAGGTCTCAGATGCTTCTGTTCCCACCTCAAAGCTCTCCTGGGAGCCGCCTGACTCCGAGTCTGGAGGCAGGTTCACGGCTGGCACTTTTGCCTGCCAGGACTCTTGGTGGAAGCACTCAGCCTGGGATTGCTCCAGCCGCTCAACATCTTTGCGCAGCTGCAGGACCAAAGCCTCCATCTTCTGAAGTTTCTCCTCCAGAAACTGCACCTTCTTTTTAAAAGGCAAGGAGAAAATGAAAAATCACTAAATATCAATGCCAAATGCTCCAGGCCTGATCTCCCATGGCAGGTATCCAGAGAGGTCAGTGTAATTACTCAGCAAAGAGTTTGGACCTGCCCTTTTCCCGTCCAACTCTTGTTTAACCTTCTAAAATGTCTCCGTCTTGCTCTTAGACGGATCCATGTGTTACATACAAGGGAAGCCTGCATGTTGGGCTGTTAAATTGGCTTCCACCTTCACCCACCAGTGGGTGCACAGGGAGAATCAAACCCAACCGCCAGGGAACAGCAGGGGTAAAAGGTGCCCTCAGCCCCCAACAGGACAAGCTCCAGGAGGGAGAAGGATGATCAAGGTGTTTGCAGGGCCACATTTCTGACGGTGCCCAGCTCTCGGGGCCATCCCTCACTGCACGGCAGAGCCAGCTGTGTCCCCAGCCTCCTCATCACAGCACGTGCCTCTTGCTGAACCCAACTGGACTGGCTGTTTTGGGGAAGGGGTTCTTCACACAACCCCGGGCTGTCCCAGCTCTCCCAATGCCCTACCTGGGTGTAGGTCTCCTTCTGAGTCCTCAGCTCAGCAGCCAGCCGGTCTACCTCTGCTCTCAGGCACTGGTGGCTTGTGTCTTGGCACTGGCACCTGGAAGACCTCTGGAAAGGTTGGCCTCTCCACCTCCAGACCAATTTTGGAGATCACCCAGTATCCCTGGTGCATCCTAGAGCCAGCAGTGACCTCCAAGAGCCCCATGGTTGCTTGTGGTTTGGTGGAAACCAAAAAGCTGAGGCTGACTGAGAAGACCTGGTTGCCCACCACCTGCTGGGGGCCACTTGCTGACCTCTGCAGCCCACAGCCCAGACCTGTTGGTGACTAGGAGGCTAGATGGACAACAGGACCAGGTCAGCCTCATCATCTCCTTGCACACGGTCGTGTACCCTTCTGTCTGCCCACCGGGGAGGGCCCAGGGACCTCCCAGGGACTTTTCTCCTTGTCTTGCTCTCCCAACCTGCCCCTGCCGGGGCACACGTGGGAGGCACGGTGCTGTCAGCCGGTCCTATCTCCTGCCTGGAGCAGCTGCTGGAGGCGTCAGCTCTTTGGAAAGCAGCAAGCCAGCGTCTCAGCTGGTGCAAACTGCCACGAGGGTCTGAACGCTTTCTTTTAACGCGCCCTGTGGCTGTTCCCTGCCACATACAACTTATTCACGTTCTGGATCACGGCGCTTGGACGGTCTTTCCCGTCCCCGGCGCCTCTGCCGCAGCCTTGTTTGCAGGCTGATTCACGGGGGGAGCAGCAGCGTGGAGCTCTCACTCCCCGCTTGAAGCTTTAACCTTCCTAGCCTGACCTTCTGCAGGCCCTGCAGGTGCTCAGTGCCCTAGAGGTGTCTCTCTGTCTACGCGCTCCCCTCACGCCCGCTTTCCGGCCTTACCCCCGGCGCGGGGCGCCCGCCACCTCCCGGCATGCCCAGGCCAGCCGGGCGGCGGGTATCTGCTGCACGGCCTTTCGCAGCCCCCGGATCTCCACGTCCTTGTGCTGCAGCAGCAAGCGCAGGGCGCGGACGTCCTCCTCCGGCTTCGGCGCCTCCGCCTGCTTGGGGGCCACGCTGCGAAGGGAGCAGGGTGGTTCGGGGTGAGAGGTTTGGGTGAGCGGGCGAGTGCCCGTTCACGCGCTCTGAGGGTATGAGTGATGCTGGCAGCGAGGAGCAACAGGTAGAAAAGAAATACAGCTAGAAAGCAGGAGCGCGCTGCACATGAGGGAGCCCYGGGATACCTCTAGAGCATCTCTGTGCACAGGTACCTATTGCACAGGACACGCAGGTAGCGAAACCTACCCAAAATACTGCCCTGCAGTTCAGAGGCTTCCCAGCTTTGAGTTTAATACGCAACAGATATGAATGGGTTTTCTTCTGTGAATTCTCCCAGGTTTTGTTGGGGTTGCGTGCTTTTTTTTTTTTTGAGCCCATGTAGCATTTTTAGCAGCCGCGGTGCCCCTTGGCAGGGAGTTCCCCAGGTTAACTCCGCTATCGTGCGAAGAAATCTCTCCCTGCGCTTGTTTCAAGCCTGCGACCTGCTATTTCAGTCCCATTTCCCCTTGGATTTGCCCCAGAAGAGACATTCGGGTTGTTGTGGTGGAAACGCTGTCGAGTGCCCTGGTGCCGTGCCGGCCCAGCAGCACTCGGAGCCGGCGGCAGCCTCGCGGGCGCTTCCTCCTCCTTCCTCTCGCTGCCACCCGCCCCAGCTGGTCCCCGTTTTTTTAAAGGAAAGGCCGTAATAATAAGAGTCACGAGGGGGTAAAGCGTGTGTTTGCCAAGCGGTGTCAAAATTGAGAGAGGCTGTAATTGCTCCTTGTTTCTCCTTTCCCCCATGCTGCCGTGCTTTGCTTCTCCCTCTCCGGGGCTTCTCGGGAAGAGGTTTCTCCTGTGCCAGGTCTCGCGCTGGCACGGTGCCACAGCCATGCCGGGAGCCTTGGGGCTTATTGGGCTGCGGAAAGTCAAGGGCCGACTGCAGCCTTTTGGAGCCAGAGCTCCCAGGCCCCGTGGGAATAACCCTGGAGGTTTTCCCTAGCTGGGAAATTGGGCTTCTCGCGCTCCAGCTGCAGCAAACCCGGCTCGGAGGTGCCCAGGGCTGCAGTAACATCCCCTGCCTACGTGCAAGCCTCGTGTCCGGCATCACCGTTGCCCGCGGGGATCGGCTGGGCGCTGCTTTCCCCGGCTCCGCGCCAGCCTGCCTTCTCCCGCTTTGTTTTCCTCCCCTTCAGAGCTATTCTTTACCTGCCATATGCCGCGATCATCGCGGGCGCGAGCGCAGCAGCTGGTGCGCTATTCCGGGCTCGGCATGGCCCTGAGCCGCCTCCGTCCCTCCCRCCCGCGCCGCCGCCGGCGATCCGGGCGTCCTCCGATTTCTTCGGCCCTGGCAGCTCCGGGCCCTCTGCCCCTCGCGCGCCGGCTGCCTCCCTCCGGCGGATTGTGACACCCGGCTGTTGCCGTGGAAAAGGCAGAATCCGGCGTGAATTACCGTTGGTGCTGGTGAGCGACCCCGTGGAAAGCGTGAGTAGGGCGGACGCGGTGTCTTTGCTTCTCCCGTGCAATGGCGTTGGCGCAAAAGCGAGCGCATCCGAATCGCTTTGGTTTAGGGGCTCTCGTACCCCCTAACGCCGCAGGCTGCGGCTGATTTTGCTAAGGATGACGCAGAAACGGAGCGTGGAGCAGGCTCCGGAGGGCTAAACGCTGCTGTTTGGTGGTGAGCAAAAGCAGCTGCAAAACCGGACTCATGTAATTAAAGGTTACGCGTTGCGTTAGGCCTCAGCTGACTCCAGAGACACCATCGTTAAAAAGATAAGGGGCCGTCAGGCCGTAACGAGGCTGCCCGTGTCCGGGACGGGCTCTCTCGGCCGTCCCGCCGGGGTTCGGGCGACCCCCGGATGTCCCCGCGCGGCGGGTCCTGCCCCCATCCAGCCCCGGCGCTATTCGCGCTGAAGTCTCCGGTCGGGGACATCTGCGTCCCAGAAGCGCTGCTGCGGCGGCACGGACRCAGCGTTAGGGAAAGGCGTCAAGGCAGCCGGCTGCGCGGCGAAGCCGGCGAGTCGCCGCTTTCCGCGAGGCTCCGGTTCGGGAGGGTGCTTGCTTCCTGCCTTCTGCACGCCACCGTGCTTCGCAGGGCACCAGCCTCCCCGCCGGGCGCCCTCGTCGCAGCGGGGCTTTCCGGAGCGCGGGGCGCTCGCCGTCGACGCTTTGCACCGCTGTGCGGCCGAGAGCAGCCGCAGGCCCGCGCCTGCCGCGCCATTAATGCCTGGCCTTGTTTTTGGCCATCCCAGATGTAGCCAGGCCACCCGGGCTTTAATGAGAAACCCAAATACTCATCTCTTCTCCGCCTTAGAAACGCRTAACGGCAGCGAGCAGCGTCCCGCCCCACTCTCCAGCACGGTGCCACGGGGATCCTGCGGAGGGATCGATCCGAGGGAACGGCAGGACGGCTGCAACGCCACGTGCCGCAGCGACACCTCCCACGCGGCAGCAGGCAGCCCCGCGAAGAGGCGGCTCGAGCAGCCTGCACCGGTCTCGCGCTTTGCTTTTACTCTCCAAAAAGGCAAAGTGATTCTTTTTTCTTTTTTTTTTTTTGGAAGCTAGTTATCTCATAGCAAAGCCCTAGTGGAAACACGGCAGCTCAAGCGCTTGCTGCAATACAAACRCGTGGAGTTAGTGCCTCATCCCCTGCCTCGCTGAGCCCAGGCTCCTCTGCAGCAAAATTGCAGCGCCCTGTCTCCGCGCGAGCTTTGCAGCGGGGTGACTGCAGCGCTTTGGTTATCGGTTTCTGCGTTCCCATCTCTTTGATCGTGTGCCACTCTTAATCTGATCTYGGAGAGGCAGGATAAGGCATCAGCAATGAAATTGCAATCTGCTCTGCCTTTGGCATGAGGAGTCGGGCTCGTTCCATAAGCTCCTCTCCACCCCGGCAGTTTTCTAGGGAAATCTTCCATCGCGTTGAGAGCATGGGGAAAACACAGGCCCTACCAGCGCCGAACAGAGCGCTCTGYGAGCAGACCCTGTTTTGCACGCTCCAGCACGGCACTATTAACTCGTATCATCTGTTACCATCGAGAGAAGCTTTTCTTTCTCGACAGCTACTCGCCATCCTATATTTGTCCAACCAATTATTTCAGCGCCAGCATCATGCCTCGCATTTAGCTCTATTCAGTWATGTCCTGTCTTTTTTTTTTTTTTCTTTTCCAGATCATTTCTCCAATCTGGCAAGACTGCTTTGAGGCGTAATCCCTTTCTCGGGTACTCTCGCAATGCCCCCGGTTTGCTGTCATCTCCGAACATAATACTCGCTGTCGTATTGCTCGAACCAGTAACGGGTTTGGACCCCGGGCCACGGAGCCTTGCTCGGGGCCTCTCTCCGTTTCGACGTGAGCCCCTGGTAAATACTCTCTGCACCTGAAAGATTTGCATGCCTTTTTTAATGCTTTTATCCCCACGATCCTTCCCTAAACTTCCTTGTGGGAAAGTTTTCTTCATAGCGATGCCTGAAGTCTTATTAACATCAAGATATGCCATCTCTTGCTTTTCCCTCTCCATGAAGCCTGCGGCTCTGTTGCGGCAGGTTATTAAATAGGTTTGACATGACTTATCCCTGACAAATCCGTGTCGGTGATTACAGGTCAAGGGAGAGTTTGCACTTGTTCGGAGAAAACACCGTTGCGTAAGCTGCTCCGTGGGTCAGTCTGATGCATGAGACGCCAATTTATCTGATCTTCAACGTGGGTGTTTTCCACGTTTTCTGAGATACCGATTTATACATGGGATCTTGGCACGAACAGCAAGGGCCCTGTCCGAAAGCTGGTGTCAGCTCTGCTCATCTGCTTGCTCTGGAGACGGCAGTGGAGGTGGCTTGGTTGAAACTGCACGGGAAAATAAGTTGGCACTAGGCCCAACCTCGTGTCCCCATCACAGCCACCAAATGTTCAGAGGATTTCCTGCGGGAATGGCGAGCATTAGCCCTATCCTGTCCTATCCTATCCTATCGTCTATTTTCTAGTCTATTTTCTATTCTATTCTATTCTATTCTATTAATTTCCCCCCCGCCCCAGCTGACTTGCTTTGCAGCAGAAAGCCCCTGTTACGGGTGACCCCCCCCCTCCAGGCGCCCGTCCCCCCCTCACCGTAGTTTCTGCCTGCTTCTGCCTCCGCTTTGCCCTGGACACAGTGGTGCTGGGGTCCGGCTGCAGTTTTGAGCCAGATGCCCCAAATCCTGGAGGGCTTTTCCTCTCGCTTGGGAAAAGAGGAGACAAAATCTCTTCACTCCAGGATATTTACAGGTGTTTCTATGCTGGTATAAGTAAATTAGATGATATAAAACCAGCTAAGAGCTGTATTGACATTCCCATTTGGAATATAATAATGGATTCGGACTAATGCTCCCTTTAGTTTAACTAAGGATTTTTGAAGGAATTATAAATTAACCTGAAYGACAGAATATTTACTTCAAATGAGTGCGTACACAAAAAAAGATTTAATGTGGCTCAACTTACCTGATCTAAATTTGCCCTCTTAATGATTTTGGATTAAATTTCCAAATGTGTGCACCATATTTTTATTACCATAAATATCAGTCGGACATGAGGCGGTGGTTTAAGAGGAGAAACATTTTGGTCTTCTAAGGAGTGCAACCCTTAACAGAAAGACATCTTTTAAGTGCCTTGTATCRGGACCTTTTTCCTCTTTCCCACACAAGAATAAGCTATGCCAATGTAAAGGAGATATCTTTATATGTATATATATATAAAGATACATGTATATACATACACACACCTATACCTATATCTCGTTCCCTTAGTTCAGACTGCTGYGGCCCATCTCCGAAGTGTCCCTGCTTCCCAGCTCCAGCACCTCTCACTGCAGCCAGCACATTTTTACAGAAAACGGTGGCTGTTTGCTGGGTGCTAAATGGCTCGTGACAGCGCGGTAATGAGGCGGTGTCAGTGATCGCACAGCGCGAGTGCTTGCTCTCCACCTGAGCCGTGCACTGCTTACCGGGAGCCCTCTAGAAATTACCCTGGTGGCACCGTGCCTCGCTCCTCTGTCCTCGTTCACCTCCCTGCTCCCTTGATCAGACTGCAGTCTCGGCGGAGGGAAAAGCCTGGATMGCAGTTACGCTGCTGCAGCGTAAGGAAGCCTACGGGTGGCTGAGTCAGGCTGCGAGCAGCTTGCTCAAGACGGCAGGAGAAATTAGTTGCAGAGTCAGGAACCAAACCTGGCTTTCCGGAGCCCAGTCCAGCAGTCTGCAGCCGTGCAGGCGGCGATGCGCTTGCAGACGCGCAGGAGCGAGCCCCGCAAAGGCCCGTCCTGCGACAGCGAGACCCGCGAGCTTTGAATAGGAGCCGGGTTAGGAGCTATTTAAAAACGTTTACCGTGCGAGCCCGGGGCTGCCCTGCCGTCGGGGTGCTGGGACTGAAAGGCAGAGAAAAGGGCTGGTTGACCTGGGGTTAACCTCCGGCTGCCAGCCTTTCGGCTCGCCGGTCCTCGCCGCYGCTGCTTAATCCCGGAGGGAGAAGCACAAAGGCTGCACGCAGCCTGCGCCGCCTAATTAACGTTTGGCTTGAGCACGATTTCGTCTCGCTTTGTGAGCGTGGCAACTCGAGTTTAAACAGCGCTTTCATTCCCCATCCTCCTCCTCCTCCTCCTCCTCTGGTGTCGCGGTGCCGTAGCGTCGGGAGTTTGTTATGGCTTTCGCCAGGGCGGCGTCATCGTTTTTTGGCTTTGTGAGAACGGGAAAGGACCTCTGAGGCTACGTGATCCACCAAAATACGGTGGTTCCCACAGGCTGTGCCTGAGCACACACGCAGACCACGGGGCGCACACATGGATTTACCCGGCCTCGGACTCTGTGGCGCGAGACCTGCAGCTCTCGCCAACGTCGGCCATCCCAAGAGGCCATAAAAGCCCAGCAAGGGCATCGGACCAGCTGCAGTGGCCCCTGGTAGCCCAGAGGATGGGAGCAATTCCCAGTGATGGGACCAAAGGGAGCCTATGGACACCTCCAGCTGGGAGCCAGGCTCAGCTCTCCCCTACACCCACATAGAGGTGCTCCAGGACTGCCGAGAGCCACATTCGGGCTGATCCACAGGGCCGATTCACTTCATTAAGCACCGTAACCCTGCGGCTGCCTGAGCTAGCAAGCGTTACACGTGATTCAGCACAAACATGGTTGGCAGGGGGACTCGTTCCCCCGGGGCATTGCCGTGCGGCTGGCAAGCACCTTCTCTTCCCACCTGGAAGTTCAGATCTGTCCGGCACCTGGACTGAACAAAAGTGCGTTCCCATCTGATGAGCGGTCTGAAGCGAGGCAGGTGCCGGCAGCCAAGTGCCCAGCAAGTAAGGGATCATTTTCCCCCGTCTAGCACGAAAGGTGGGTTTTTGCTAGCCAAGAAACAGGGCCATGGACCGGATAGGGTCACGTGAACCTGGAGATGGAGCTTCCGTGGATGATCCTTTGTAGGTTTGGTGGGATGCTCCAGTGGAAAGACCTCTGTTTCTAGTGAATATAATAAATTGCCTTCTAGCGAGAAGTCTGTTGAGATTGCAGCTTGATTTTTTTGATGTGGGCGTAACAACTTAGGACATTCATTCTGTGAAAGCTAATGCCTGGAAAAAAAGTTAGGAGCTAGGCAAGCAAAATAGTGCTTCTTCAGAATATTTCCCAGCTTCCAGCAACTGGCAGACCTGGGGACATCCTGAGCCGGMCTTGGTGTCTTTGTACAGAGTAGCACCAGGTGGATTTTTCTCCTATTAATTTGTCCGGCTCCTTGTTGAACCCATGTCATCTCTTCCAGTTTTGGGGTCCCCTTGGGCAGGAGTGTGACCCTTACTTTCCCCTCATCATTCCCTGTTTTCTATATTTAGTAATCTAGATGCATTTTTCCCATGAACTTGTCCAGTCTTGCCTTGAACCCGCGTAAATGTTTACACCCAAGAGCTTCCTTTGGCAAGGAGTCGGCTCCCTGCCGTGGGAAGAGCTGTGTCCTTTCRCTCGCCTTGAACTTGGCTCCCTTGGCTTTACTGTGCCCCCAGGTTCTTGCGCTGGAAAGAAAGAAAGAGACAGGGGGGCTGGGGGGCATCAGCCGTCTCGGTGCCACACACGACTTTGTAGGCCTCCATCATAACCTCTTAAGCCATGCCTTTTCCAGACTGCGCAGTCCTGGCCTACRCAAGTTGTTGCTTGCAGGGAAGCTCTTCCAGACCTTTGATCCTCCTCAATCCCCTTCTCCCAATCTTTCTGTGTCCGATTATATCTTCTCTTTGAAGCTACCTTTTGGGGCCCAGGTCACTGCGGTTGCTTGAAGAGGATACCTGCCTCACGGCTCTCGCTCTGTCCAAATCCCTCCGTTTCTTGGCTGCAGGCTGTGCCAGCTCCTGTGATCCTGTTTGCTTAAGTAATTGGCACCACATACCATGCATAAGCAGCTGGTGTTTTCTTCTTTTTATTTTTTTATCCAAGGCTTTCTCCTCTGAAGGGAAGAGTTGATGTTTGGGCGTTTTAATGAGTGAGTTGGGTGTTCGGCTGTCTCCTGACCACCAAGCCGTTGTGACGTTCAACCTACCCTGCTCTCCTGTAGAGAGCCCGTGGTGTAGATGGGCTTGGAGGCAAGAGTCTGGGATTGTCCGAGAGCCAAAGGGACCACGTTTAGCGCTGCAACAGGTCCTTTCCTTTGATTTCATCCCAGGCAAAAATGTATTTAAAAGATAACGTAGAAAAGAAAAGCAAGCAAGCAAACCTTATCGTGATCGATTCTTCCCTGATTCGTTTGATTAAATTAGTGATGGTCTCAATTCCAGACTGTAATTTCAGACTTCTTTGAAGTGTGAAGGTGTTCAGCCTAGGACAGAAGCGGGAACCACCTGCACGGTTTGGGTCCTGAGGTGAACTTTGCCAGAGGTGAGCTTGTAATCTGAATCTGTCTTGGGGAACAATAACTCTTTATTAAAAAAAAAAAAAAAAAAAGGTTTTGTTACAGTTTTCCCTTCCTCTTGGCCCCGCTGCGAATCTGCTCTCCCCACTCCATTCTAATCTTTTCTTTGGTGGCTAAAACTATTATCTTTATTGTTCCAGGGCTTGGCTTCTTCCTGTTAAATCTCCTAATTGGATTTTTACTCCCCAATCTATTTAGTTTCTCCTGCGTGTTCACTAAAACCCTTTAACCCTTCCGCACCCTGCCGCCTCCGCCGTGCTAACCGCTTGCCCTCCCGGCTCCCCGTGCTGCTCTGATTTATATCCCTCTCCCAGCAGAATCGCTGCTTTTCCCCCTCCGTGAATAGCCGAGCTTGTGCTCAGCGTGACTTTAGCGTAACTCCTCTTGCTAATTTGCATGGGCAAGGCTTTCCTAAGCAACGGCTGTCGGCTCTGATCTCACTGTCAGCCGATAGCGAGCGTGTTTTATGAGTCCAGCCACGTCTGGCTAGACCGAGGTTTGCAAGGGAATCCGGTGATTTGGGGTGTCATAACTGTAGGCATCCTTTAAAAAAACTTTTTTTTTTCCTTCCGGAAAGAGGGTGTCTGCGTGGGGCAGCCCAGGGCAGAGGCATGGAAAACCACCTGGCAGTTCTGAAGTCCTGGCTGTGACCAGCGAAAGGCAGATCCTTCATCCAGATTCACCTTCTGCAACGGAGGGGAGGGACGAATCCCTCAGGACCAGGTGTCGGTCCGTATTTCTTGCTGTGCCTTAAGAGCACCAGCAGCCGCAAAAGATGGGAAACGGTAGTAAGGAGCTGCCCGCGGGTACGCGCCAAGTCCTTTGGGTGCTGGTCAGACACGCAGGTGAAGCCGGGATGGGACCTCGCACGGAGGGGCTTCGGGTGTCCTGTCCCTGGAGAAGGGGGGCTTGAGTTTTGTAGCCCCTGCCGCGAAACTGGCCTCCCGGGAGGGGGATGGAGCTGAGACAGTGTCTTCGTGCTGTTGGTTTGGTTTTTCCATCAGCCCCCGTGGGGATGCAGCGCTGCGGCGTGCGGGCAGCCAGCATCCCGGCTGGTGACGTGGCTTTATCATAACTTAGGGCCCGGTAAAGCAAGCTCTTCTCCAGTCGTCCGCGGAGCGCTTATACCCGCGTCGGGCTTGGCGGGGCCGGAGGTTGAGCTGCAAGTAGAAAAGAAGGAAAAAGCAGGAGAGTTGATGTGCTCTTCAAGCCAGGTCCAGGTGCTCTCGGCCAGCCTTGCTGGACCCGGTTCCTCTCTTCCTTTTGTGCTTTTCCAGCCATTTTGCGTCCTCGGCGCCTCTGTGTTCGCAATGCAGGAGTGCGTTGCCATGGTTAAAGCTGCTATTCCCAGCAGGGTTTGTCTCTTACCTGCGAGATGGATAGGCACGGAGTTAGGGATGCGCGGGAATACGTGCGTGTGCCCTCGTTCCCGCTCCCCACCATGCGCACGCGGTTGCTCTGGAAAAAAGAAGAACCCTGGCGGGAGGCAAGTCCTTCGGGGGCAGGAAAGTGCTGCAGTGGGGGAGGCTGAAGTACGCGCAAAAGGGCTGATCACACCTGCCTGGCGTACCAGCCAGAGATGGGTTTATTGCTCGTGCTTTTCCGCTGGTACTTCTAAGCTGTCGGTACCTCCGAGCTGATTCGGAATAACAGCTCTCCCAGGAAACACCGACAAAGTTCCCGAGTTTTGCGGCTAATGTTATTACCCAAGTTTGAATTGATGGAACAATTTTGAATTGCTTCACACAAACGTGCATTAAATTAAGGATTAAATCAATACCTCCTGGGCCCTGGTCCAGCTCCCGGGGGAGGCCAGGCCCTCCAGTCACAGCTAATTTACTTATCTCCCTCGCTGTCCCCTCCGCTCTCGTGCCTGTTTCGTCGGGGATTTTGCGCAGCTCCCAAAGAAGTAACGGCTCGAAGGGAGATCGCGCTGTGCCGCTGCATCCCGATACGGTGTTGTCTCAGTGCCTGTTGTGAGGCTGTGGCTGGGACGTCGTCGCTACTAATGGGCAGAGCAGACCTGAAAAAGCAAGAAGAGGTGAATAGTGGGTTTTGGTTTTTGTTTTGCTTTTTTTAACCCCAAACCCAGGACCCAGAGCCAGCTGCCCGTGTGAAAACCCTGAGACGAGAGACGGCGAGGCCGGGATGCTCGCCACCACGCGTTGCTGCGCCGCCGCCATGCCCCGCCGGCTGCGTCGTGCCGCTTTGCAGTTGCGTCCGGGTGCAATTCCTCCTCGCAACCTGCTATTAAATGTCCTAATAACCCTGGCGGCGGCGGCCTCCGACACCTGCCCGGCTCCATGCTGATGCACGGCCCCTTCCCTGGCTCTTTCATCAGGTCCCTTTGGGAAGGGCTAGTTAGCAAATAGCCTTCCCGGGATCCGCGCGCACCCCAGCCCTGGGCGGCACCTCCGGCAGCCGACCTGCCTCATTTTTCCCCGGTTTAAATGGGAATATGCAGCACAAGTTGCTGATGTTAAAATAAAAAGAAACACCAACGCTCGCATCGTGTGGCGTTGCCAAAGTTTATGGTTTTATGGGAAACCTCCYGGGCTTTTCCTTCGAACCCCCCCCCGTCCCTGGGCCCGTGAGCTTTAGTGAGGCTTTTTTTTATTTAAGTGGAAGTTCAGGATGAGCATGTGTCCCCGGAGGAGTTTTCCCCCCGCAGCCGGGCCGCGGCTCGGAGCACCTGCCCTTGGGAAGGGGCCCCCTTTGAGAGGGCCGGGGCTGCTCCGAATCCCTCCTGGCTTTCGCGCGCTGGGGCCCCGCGTCGGAGCGCCGGGATGGGGATTAGAGCGGGAAGGCGCCGGGGGTCCCCTTTGTGCCAGCCGGCGCTCCCGCGGGTTGCCAGGGCTACGCTCCCGCCCCGGCTCTTGGACGCGGTCCAGCGCCCCCCGCGCGTTCACGGGGGCCCTCGAGAGGCTGGATCCATCCGGGGGCGCATCCATATTTCACGGGCTGGGCCCGGCCGCGCTTTGTTGGCGCTGCCTCCGTTCGCAGTGCCGGCGTCTCCGTGACCCCCCCTCACCTCACCCCGGCTTGGGCCCGGCTAGGGTTTCTCGGCCGTCCAGTTATTTCCCTGAATAGCGGCCGTGTTTCCCCGGCGTTTTGCCGGGAGGGAGGGGGGGGCAGCGGGCTGCACCGGCGAATATTGGTCCCTTGAGGGTGATGCCAATTTGCCTTTAAAACTGAAAACTTTGCCAAAGCGAGGGGGGAGGGAAAAAAAAAGAAAAAGGCTCTGCTCTTCCGTAACCGGCTTCGGTGTTATCCTGCATTTCGGTTGCATGCAGGACCCCACTCGGGACTGTCGGTATTGCGGGCCAAATGCCGCGGGGGCAGGCGGCCCGGGGGGCGGACGCGCCGCTCCTCCTCTCGGTGCCAAAAAAAGGAAAATAAAAGAGAAAAAAAACGAAAAAACAAGGGAGCTGAGGCAAGAACAGGAAAAACCTGCCGGCGGAGGCCCGGCTCGCCCGGCTCGGGCTGCCGGGGGGCA
>NW_020447775.1:954298-959670 GCF_003343035.1 Apteryx rowi | reverse complement strand
CCCCCCCCCCGCGAGTGTTTCCCTGCCGCGCGTGGGCGCGCGGGGCGCGCGGGGCAGGGCGGGTCCCTGCGCCCGGGCGCGGTTCGGGCGCATCCTCCCGCGGCGCCTTGCTCCGGCTGCTCAAACTTGCCGGCGCCCTCGTAAACCTGCGCGGGGCCGCGATAAGGTAGGAGCAGCGTCTCCGCGCGGGGCCGGCTTTTTTTTTTCCTTTTTTTTTCTTTTTTTTCTTTTTTTTTAAGCGAAATCCCATCACCATGAGCGACAGCCGTCGATTTCGCGTCCTGCTGTTTTTCGGGCACCGAGCTCCCGATTATGTAGCTTTTTGCGGCTCGGAGTCAGCGCTTTCTCAAGGGCTTGGGGTGCTTCCTGCTGCCCTAGGCCAGCCGTGTGCAATAACTAGTTGCTATTTAAAAAAAAACAAAAACCAAAAAACAACAAACTCTTACCTTAAGACAGGGGTGGATCAGCCCTGAGCTGGGAACTAGGGCTGGGGCGGAGCGAAGCRTGTTTCTGCCTCCGGCCGCCTGCCCGCCCGGTGCTGGTCGCGGTGTGCAGGGAGTTGGGCAAACGCCACGGGCTTCTCCAAATAGGGGGAAAAAATAAAAATAAAAAGTGCTTTTTGGTGAGGCTTTACCCTCTGCTGCAGAAGGACATTTGCTCTCCCGTTGCGCTAAGCAAAAAACCCGCCAGGCCCCGAGAGTGGATGTGCTAAAAATCATATTGCTTTTCCGGGAAATAATCGTCCTTCCAATCTGCACCATTTCGAGGTGTTGGGAAGCGTCTTGGCAGCGGCCGGAGGGTTGCCCGTGCGGTGATGGCGGAGCCGGAGCCGTGTCCGTTTGGCCCGTTCGGATCTGCGGTGCCCYGCTGAGAGCAGACAGCGGGACCGAAGGAATCGGGGCAAACGGCTCAAAAGCCTGGGGCTCCGTTTCCGGAAGCGACCCGGCACGAGCATGAGTTTTGCAAGGTGTAAACCTCCGAATCTTTAAGACGTGCTGCTTTTTATACAATTTCATATTGAAAGTGGGTTTTTTTTCCGGCGGCTCCGAACCAGAGGCTTCGCCGCCAGAGCGAGAGAGGTTTTGCGGATTCAAGCGGGCCCCGATCGCCGTCGCTTCCCGCGCGACTCCGAAGCAGTGTTTTGCGGCAGGGCCGTGATTTGCGCCCCCCCACCCTGGACGGGCAGCTCTGCTCTGCGCCCCGGCCCTCCCCAACGTTTGTTTTCCCGGAGCTGCGAGCCGAAAGGCGAACGCTTTTGGCGGAGGTGAGATAAGGGACGGCGCTGCCTCTCCAAAGCCCTGCTCCCATTTCGGGTGTTTAAAGAGCCGATTACCTCTGGCTGGGGTTTCTGGCACTTTTGCCTAATTAATCGCATGTGAGATCCTGCAGCAGCAGGGACTTGTTAAATACATGAGTGTCTTATCAAAGGTTGCACCCTGGATTAATTTTTGGCGTCTTGTTTTGTTTATTTGAGTCTCTGCAAGAGAGAGAGAGAAAGGAAGGAGCAATTTCTGCTCTTGGCAAACGGTCATTAAAGGCCTCTCTAATCCTGCAAAGTTATAAATGAATATTCACGGCAGCGTGCACCTGCGTGTTTGTTAGTGAATCCCCGGCACTCCCTCCCGAGACCCAGCGGCACGTCCTGGGAAACGAGAGTTGCTCCGGAAATGGAAACTAATCTGGGCTGATATCGCCGGTTTTTGCCCCTCTGGCACCGGCCCTTCGGCAGGGAGGAGCGGCAGAGGAGGAAGCAGGTGGTTTGGGTTTTTCCGAGTGTTTTCTCGGGCCGAACAGGCCCTCGCGTCTCCGGATCGGTGGCATTCCTCCCGCACCTGGGGTCACGATAACTACAAGCTGTTTTCCGTCCCGGGGGACGCGCCGTGTGCAACACCGAGGGAATATTCATGAGCTGCGTCACGCCTTCGTTTCTGCCTCCTCTTGGCTGCCGCGGAAAGTTAGCACCCGCGATAGGCTGGCGTTCCTGGCGGACACGTGCCACAGGTGCGCTGGCTTTCGGACGGTCCCGGCTTTGCAAAGCCGGGTCTCGAGCGCTCCCTGGAAACCTGCCACGAAGTCGCTCCGGAGCATCCAAAGCTGCATCGTAGCTCTTACAGCAACACCAAGGTGCTGCTAATCCTTCCCGTTTACAGCCCCGGGCGACCTCTATCCCTGGCTTTTGGTCAGCGCCCTGGCCTGGACCAAGCCGGGCTTTGACCGGCCACCCGCTCCCGCGGCACCGCGGTGGAGCGCCTTTCGGGGAAGAAGTCGAGCAAACCCACGTGACTTCCCGGCGGCGATCGGGGCTGGTGCTCCCTGCAAAGGTATGTGACCTGCCTTAAACRTTATCGTTACCTGCTATTATTGACATTGCGACATAGCTCCGAAGGCTGGCGGCGAGGCCGGAAGCGGTTAGTCATTAATCCACCCAGCTGCGTGAGTCAAGGCTGCCGTAATCCCCGCGCCGGGGCGGCCGGGCCGCGACGCGGGGCGCTGTGCACAAGCACGGCCGGCAAAGCCCCCCTGGGCTGGAGACCCGGCGGGGCTGGACCATTTCTTAGGACTCTTTCCAAGTCGTTTCCTCCCCAGGTGGCTCCTGCAAGGCTTGAGCATCTGGGATATGCTTATGACCCTAGGAGTTTTTGGGTGGTTTTTAGTGGTTTTTGGTTTCACGCGGCGTTTTGGCTCCTGAGTGCTGCAAGTGCTGAGGGATTTAGTTTTCCTAGGTCGCAGCAGAGCTGGGAGCTGGCGGGAGCGTGGATGGGTCAACGGAGGATGTGAACGATTACGGCCATCCCCAAATAAGCTGCTCTTTGGTGAATTAAAGCCCTGCGCCTGTTGCTTCCTTGCTCCCGGGGGCTCGCAACCCCCTTGCGTAATGGGGTTTAGATGCCGCCAGGGGGTGAGTGATGTTTGCACGTGCTCCTGGTGTTGCAGCTGGAGAGCAGAGGAAGAGCAGCTTCCTCTTGGAGCAGGGATCGCTGGTGGCACGGCGAACGCCCCGGTAGGACCTGTTTGTCGCTTCTCGGGCTCGTTTGACCCTCATCAGCTATTCGCATCATACCTAAATACCCATTTGCTCACCGCGGCTGAAGCCGTCTGTCTGCGCACCCCACGTGCCCTGATGGCCTCCACGCTGCAGAAGACCAAGATGACCCCGGAGCAGTCCTGTGCTATCTTGGAAAGCCATCTGATCCTGTGCCACCTTCGTTCATGACCCTCTTGCGTATCTCTTGGCTGCTGCGAGCCCGGTCGGGAGATGATGTCCCTTCAGGACCCCTGGGCCGGCCTCCTCACGACCAAGCAGGGCACCACGGAGAGGCCAGCAGCAGCTCCAGCTGGTTTTGCCCCAGAAGGCTCTGGGGGAGCGTGGCGGGTGTAGCTGGGCAACGTGGCCATGGGCAGGCTGTTTCCTTGGTGATGTTAGTGATCAAGGCCGGTCTCCAGGATTTGCGATGAGATGCTGAGGTTTTCCTTCTGCTCATCCCCCAGAGCTGCTTGATTCACCCCGAGGGGACCGCAGAGCTGGGTCAGTGCCCGGTGTTGCCCTTTGCCCGGGGTTGTGAGTGGCCAAGCAGCTCCTCAGAGCCGTGGCTGATCTTTTCCACCCGACCTGGGGCTTCCCAGCTCGGGGAAAGCTGTGCTTGATACTTGGAGCGAGTCCCTCACACAGCTTCATCTCTGCTGCCGCTCCTGCGGCCCGGGACCGACCTGGCCAGGAAGGTCCAGGAGAGCTGCTGAGAAAGAGGGGTCCAAGGCAGAAGAAGACCTGTCGATGGGGCGGAGGGGAGCCTCTCGGCGCCTCCGTAGCCAGGAGGGTTTCGGGCAGCGGCGGCGGCGCTGAAACGCGCCGCGTTTCGGCCCTGGCGGCCGGTTGGCGCGTGGGCGCGTGCGGGGCCTTGCCTGGGCGCAGCGGCGCGGGGCCGGTCGCTCGGGGCCGCATCGCGCCGAGTGCGGCGGTGACTCACCCCTCGCTGCCGCTCGCTGCTTTTTTTCCTTCTTTTTCTTTCCTTTTTTTTTTTTCCCCCTGCTGGAATAAATAGTTTCTCGCCGCGTGGGCTGGCACGTGCGGGCTGCTTCCTCCGTGCCTGCCTTCCCCCGGCGCCGGCGCTGCCCCAGCGGGTGCGAGCTCGCCCCGAAACCTGCCGCGGCGGCAGCGGGCGGCCCATCGCCGATCCCGCTGCGGGAACGCGCGCGCCGGCCTTCCCGCCTGGCGTCGGAGCGGACGCCGACGCCGACCCCGGAGGAGAAGTCGAGGTGAGAGCGGACATGAAGCGCTGCGTTGCTTCGGGGGCCCGCGATGCTCCGGCAGGCGCCAGCGCTCCTCGGTCTCGCGTTACCGCGGCCGGCGCACCAGCAGCGGGTGAAACTTCGGCATCTTGGTGCTGGGAGAAAACCGCAGGTGAGGGGGCCGACTTGGCCCTCCGCAGACAAGGGGGGAGATTCCTTTTTTGCCTCTGCTGCCGAGGCGCCTTGAACGGAGACGCTGTGAAATACCTTGATTAGCGGCAGGACTGACTGTTTTTTTCCCTCTCCTTTTAATCAAGGTAATTTTAAGTTGGCTTCGAACTCCAAACTTTAAAACCAGCCCTGATTTATGGGAGGTCGAAGCGCTGTTCAGATATAGTCCGAACACCTTCTGGGCTTGTGGGGTTTTTTCCTCCCCTAACTGAGATTGAGATGCTGCAAAAAAAAAAAAAAAAAAAAAAAAAGGAATAAATAAAGCTGTAAGTTCTGGGAGGGGTTTGTTGTTGTTGTTGGGGGTTTTTTGTTTTTTTTGGTGGCATCTGAAATTTCAGCTCCCAGTTAGGAAATTTGATGAAGAAGCTATATGAATCATCCATACCACCCATCTAAGACTGATCACATGGAGCAGGAGCCGCAAATTAGTCACTTTGTTAATCTGCTTTCGATAAAAATGATTTAAAAAATCCATAGTTGGGGGGGGGGGAGAGACGGCGACGGCAGTGTGAAACCACCTGATGCTGCAGCGAAGGTGCTGCCCGGAAAGGAGCTGCTGGGGGAGAGGAGAGAAACGAGTGTGTGTGTGTTGGGGGTGGGGGGGGGATTTGTTTTTGTTTTGTTTTGTTTCTTCTCCGAGAAGTGAGTAATCCGCGCTCCTCCTCGCCGAGGCTGCCGCTGCCGCAGAGCAGATGGAGAAGCCGGAGCGTCGCGGGGAGCCGCGATAAGGGAGGCGCTGCGAGGTGGAGGCTTCGCCTCTGGCGGCCCCGTGGCTTTCGGGGGGCACCTGGGGGAGCAGCTCGTGTCACACCGTAGTGTCACGCGTGTCGAGGCATTGTGAAAACAACCCTGCTCTCCTTGGGGACGAAAAGCGCCGGATGCCGCCGAGAGAAATGGCAGCGAACGGGAGCACC
>NW_020447775.1:943176-954256 GCF_003343035.1 Apteryx rowi | reverse complement strand
CGGGGGCGGGAAGCGTGGGGGTTTTGTTGGGTTTTGTTCTGTTTGTTTGTTTTTGCCGGGTTGTTGGGACGCGGCGGCGGGAGCCGCGGCAGCAGCGAACCCCGCGCGGGGCGGCTTCGCCTCGCTCCGTGGACTTTGCTCCGCGCCGGCTCTGGGAGGAGCGCGGGTTTCGCTGGGTGTTGTCAGCCGGCGCGCGGGGCGCCTCCGACACCTGGCAAACCCCCGTGCCTTTTCTTTTTTCCCCCCCTTTCTTTTTTTTCCTTTCCTTTCTGCAGTCTGCCAAAACAGCTCCTGTTTTGCAGGGAGCCGAGTTTCCCCAGCCGGGGCGCAAGCGGCGCGGCCGGTTTTCCCGCGCGCGCGTCCCTCCGCGGGAGCCGCCGGCGAGGGGTGCGGGTGAGCCGTCCTCTGATAAACGCGGAAAGCAGAGTTCGGTAAACCCCGTTGCGGTGTTTCCTCCGGCTAGCGGGAATGTTTTGCCTCGGTTTGGCTGCTCTGAGCGGTCCCTGGGGCGGGGGGTTGCCTTTGGGGCTCCTGCTTTTATAACTTGTTTCACTGCGGCCCCGCCGGATCCACCTGGGAGAGCAGCATCGCGGAGCCGCTTCTTTTCCCTCGTTTCTCTTCCTTTCTGGTGTCTCGGTTAAAAACCCGTCGCTGCCGGGGGTGGGAGCCGTCGAAACGCGCTGCGCGCCGTCCTCTCCCCTGGCCTCCCCAGTCCCGCAGAGACCCCTGGGCTCGGCGCTTCGAGGGCTTAAAAAAAACGGACGCTATGGGGGAGGGATGGAAATCTGTGCTTGCTTTTATTTGTTTGGGTTTTTTTATTTATTAAAAAAAACAAAACAATCTTATCGCATGCTTCCTCCGCGTGCCGGTTGTGCTGAAACTCTGGGCGGTTCGTGGCCAGCTCTGCCTCGCGGGCTGGTCGGCGAGGGCGGGCGYGTGGCCGGGAGGAGGCCGGTGTCGGGGAGCTCGAACAACTCCGCTCTTAAAAGCGTGGCGTCTCTTCCAGGGGAGCCTGGGCCTGAGGCGGCGCTGCCCCGTCCCCGCCGGGACTCGCCCGCGCGATGCCGTCCCGGAGAGCCTGACCCCTCGGCGGCCGCGGCATGGAGCTGAAGGTCTGGGTGGACGGCATCCAGCGGGTCGTCTGCGGCGTCTCCCAGCAAACCACCTGCCAAGAAGTGGTCATCGCCTTGGCACGGGCCATAGGTGAGCGGGTTCGCCGGCTGCCCCAGGAGCCTCGTCCCTGCCGGCAGCCAATCCTGCCGTCTAGTGGCTTAAATTTAAAACGCTGTTTTGCTATTGGCGCGCGTGCTTGGAGCTGGGAAGTTCCTCCTCGGCTTTAAGGCTCAGCCGTGAAAATCAAAGCCCTCTGATCCCCCTCTTCCTCTTGCACCCCTTCCAAAAACAGTAGGGAAGTAGTCCCTTCTTTGCCTCTGAGTCTCTCTGGAGTGTGTTTTCTTCCAGCCTGGGGTGGTGGACACGAGCAGGTCTCCGTGGGGTCGCCAGGGGGTTTAATTGCACCGGTGCCACTGCGGTCTGGGGCTTGGGGCCCGTGTTTCTGCCCTTCCTCTTGGCGAGCTCCACCTCGGCCCATGGTGAAAGCGCTGCGGTCGTCAGAGCTGGGTCACCGGTCCTGGTGGCCCTGCTCCCCGGGTGACGTGCTTGTGTCTTCTCCCCAGGTCAGACGGGACGCTACGTCCTGGTCCAGAAGCTGCGGGAGAAGGAGAGGCAGCTCCTCCCACTCGAGTGTCCCCTGGAGTCGCTGGCCAAGTGCGGGCAGTATGCCAACGACGTGCAGTTCGTCCTGCGGCGGACGGGACCCAGCGTGGCCGAGCGGCCCTCCTCGGACGGTGCTCCCCAGGCTCCCGAGAGGACGTTCATCCGGGCCAGCCTGCCCATCAAAGCCAGGCCCACGAGCACCGAAGTGCCCCGCTCCCGGGAGCCGAAAAAGGCCATGACCTTCAACTTGGGCCCTATGGGCTCCGGCGAGCTGTTCGTCAAGAGCCGATGGAGGCAACACATGTGGGAGGGGATGGACTTGGAGAGCGCCGGGGCCGGCCAGCCCTCCAAGGAGGAGCTGTTTAAGACTGTGCTGCGCCAGCAGGAGCAGCTGCACTCCTTGGAGGTCCACGGGGACTCCTTGGAGATGGACCTGCGGCACTGGGAGCACGGCAGGGTCCCCAGCCAGGAGGACGAGATCTTCTTCTTGGAGCAGCTGGTGCGGCGCAACGAGACGGAGCTGGGCGAGGAGGAGTTTTGGCAGAGCGAGCTCCGGCTGGAGAAGGAGTGCGAGCGCGAGAGGCAGGAGCGGGTGAGGAGCCTGCGGGCCAGCCTGGAGGACTACACGCAGAGGATCTACGAGCTGACCGCCCGCACGGAGGCTCTGCAGAAGGAGATCCAGTGGGAGATGGCTGAGAGGGCCAAGAGGGGCAAGGAGGCCCCTGGGCCCAGCCCCGCGGATCTGGAGGACATGGCTGCCAAAATGAAGAGGGATCTGGAGGCCAAGGTCAAGCAGGGCACCCAGCTGGAGAGCAACCTGGCCAGCGTGGAGAAGGCCTTGGAGGAAGCGGAGAGGAACCTGCAGGTACGGCCGTTTCACCAGCTCCCAGTGGGGAGAACGGGACTTTTAGGGGGAGTTGGCTGGGGTCGGTCAGGAGAAAGCTGGCCCTGCTTGCACAGCATTTTGGTACCTCCTTAGCAGCACCAAGACCCCAATCCCAGGGGGTCAAGAAGAGGTCTCCTTCCACCTTGGAGGGCCTCTTAGTGGTGTTTCGGGGCCCACAGGTGATCCAGGGCCAACAGCAACATCTGCGCAGGTCCCAGGCTCTCCCGGAGGGTACGTCCAGGAGGCATTGGCTGGCTTTTGAGGTTTTCTGGTGCCCTGGGGTCCGGAGGAGGACAAAGAGCACCTCTCCCCGTGCCGGGCCGCACCACTGACCCGCTTCCCCGCTCCGTCTTTTGCAGGCCCAGAACCTGGAGCTGGAGGAGCTGAACAAGGAGCTGCGGCAGTGTAACCTGCAGCAGTTCATTCAGCAGACGGGAGCCACGGTGACGGTGCCGCTGGCCCGGCCAGAGGAGGACGCTCCGCTGGAGCGCGGCGACCGCGAGCTGCTGGCCCACCAGCGACACGGAGGTCAGCGCCCGGGGGGGACCCCGGGCAGCCGAGGAGCTGCGGGAGCACCCTGGCAGCCCCGACTTCCCTACGCTTAAACCTGCCTCCAGATTGTGATTTTTTGGGTTTTTTTTTCCCATGTGTTTAACCTGCTGTGGCCCTAGGGGTGGGGTTGTTGCACCCCCAAGCGCAGGTCCGTCTTGGGGACAGCGTGTCTTCGCCCTCTGCCGGCGTGCCAAGACAGGCCTTTTCCAGTCCAGGGCGAGCTTGGATGCAGGGAAGGGAAAACGTGGTGCTGGCGGCTCTTTCGCGGCCGGACCCGCGGTCCCTGAGCTGGGAAATGTTTCCTTGTCCTCCAGGCTTTCCGCCCATCGGCGCCGACTCGCCTCCCCGAGCCGGCACCCAGCAGCTCCTCGGCAATCCCAGGCACCTGCAGGAGCCCCTGGTGCCCAGCCTGAGCCCCGAGGGTGCGTACCTCCGCGTGGGCCCCCCATCCATCCATCCGGCCGGCCAGCAGGGGACGGATGGCTGCGCCAGGGCGGGCTGCGGGAAGCGGGGAGGTTCAGCTCCGCAAAGCAGGCGATGGCRCGGGAAAGCGGGAGGTCGGAGCTGTGCCTAGATGCCGTTAGGGAAGCAGCGCTCGTGCCTAGAGATCCCGCTCGGCCGCCGCCGCGGTCTCTGGCTTTCGGGGCCGCGGGGAATGGCCGGTCTGTTTTTCTGCCGTTGTTCCACGGTGCCGGGGTCACTTGGGTTTGTTTTTGTGTCTTGCAGTCGTGTCGCCCAGGCAGAGCATCTGGAGGTAGAAGAGCCCGGCCGGCAGAGGACTATTTGCCCTGCAAGTGTAACTGTACAGATAAAACCATATCCCATATATAGATATATATATTTTTTACTGCTTTGTATCACAAATGGATGCGGATGGCCGGACAACGTATTTTTACAGACTGCAAAAGAAAACGAAAGCCAACCAACCAGAGCAACCCTCCGCCCCCGTGGATGAAAACTGACCCGTTCTATTTTTTTAAAGCGCTTTCTACACTGGACAGAGAAACGGCGGTGCTCGCCTTCCACCTCGCCTTCTCCAAAGGCCCGTCAGGTTCCTGCCGGGGCGGGAGAGCCGGAGCCACCTCTCTGCCGCCCGCGCGGGGCCGCGGGAAAGGCCTGGCCGTTCCCCTCGGCGGACGGAGGGGCCGCTTTCGGTGCGCCCGGGACGTGCCAGTGCGTGGCCGCCRGCGGGCCACGCCGCTCGCGAGGGTTTCCGCTCCGGCTTCCCGAAGGGGAGCTTGGGAAAGGGCCGTTTTCCGCAGCTCGGCCCCGCCGGCTTCCTCCGGCCGGTGCCGCGACGCTCCCGCCTGGCGGATACTGCAGAGCGACTCCCAGCGAGCGTCGGGTTGGGTTGTTTTAAAAACAGCCTCTTTTGCTGGCCCCGGGGGGCCCAAGAGCAGCTTTTCAGACAGTTTTCTGGCCCCTTTTTTCTGCGAGACCTGTAGCAGAAAGCCCCTGGCCGGGCGCCCGGAGGCTGTTTCCTCGCGGGAAAGGGCCGGAGATGGACTCGGCGAGGGGCAGCCGGGCGCGTTTTCCCTGGCCTCACCAGCCCAGGGAAGGGGCAGCGCCTCTGGAGAGGTGTTTTTCTTAACTCTACTTAGTTTTTAAGGGTTTTTTTTTTTTTTTTTCCACCAAAACTGCAGCACAAACTCTCTTTCCGGCTGCCCATTGCTGCAGGGAGAGCAGGGCCGGAAACACTCTGGGGAACGCTTCACTCTGGACTTTTTTTCCTTTATGGCCAGTACGGTTACGCTTGTTTTCATTCATCTCTCCCAACAGGCCGTACCGTATTTTAACGGCGAAGCCAAAGGGGCTGGGAGGGGGCCCGGGAAGGGGACAGGCTTCTCCAGGCGCTCCCAGAGTCCTGCTGTCTTCGTTTCCCAAGTGTCCTGTACGTCGTCGTATGCAAAAAAAAAACGTGGCTAGGGTGCTGCTGTAAGACACTTTCCATGTATGAATGTATCCTGCGTGCTGCGGCGTGGTCAGGTTTTGGTTTTGAATAAATCTTTGGAAAGGATTTGTGCAAGGTGTGTGCGCATCGGAGGGCTGGGCGCGATCCGAAGGCTGCTTGCCTCGTTTCCCCCACGCACACTTCTATAAAGAGGAGCCAGGTGTCTCTTAGAAACAGCTTAAAAAACAAAAAAAAAAACAAATTGAGCACAACCTTGACTTGCAGACGGGGCGGCAGTGTTTTCTGCCTGCTGCGTGCGGTGACGCTGCCAGCTGCCCCAACACCAGGGGCCTCGCAGCTCTCCGAGATGCCAGGGTGGCAGCTAGCAGCTCCACGGCTTCAGCCACCGCTAAAATCCTTTAATCCCCCTCAAATGTCCCTGAGCTGCTCAGATTTTGGGGGAAGTTCTCCGCATATTCGGAAGAACTTACCTACGCAGTTGAAAAGGGGGATCTTTAATTCTGGGGCTGCATTTCTGAATTTTGCCTTGTGCAAAATAAACGGGAACAAAAAGGTTTGGGCTTTTTGTGCCCCAGGGTTGGACCTGCTCTTTGCAGCTCCAAAACCTCCTTTGCAAAGTCGAGAGGAAGCTGCTGCCCATGGGAAGACATCCCGTTTTCCCAGGAAACGGGCCTGTCCGCAAAGGGAGGGGAAGCTGCTCTCAGCTGAGCTGCAGGGGGGTTTCTGGGTGCAGTAAAAGCAGAAAAGTGATGCTTCCTAGTAACAAAATCAAGATCTTCTCCTCCAGCTGGGTGCAAGTGCGCCGGGGCCAGTCGGCCACCGTGCTCGGAGGCTATCTGTGATGTGATGGGTTTTGCTGGGGCTCCTTTTCCGTTCCCGCAGGCTGAACCAGCCCCAGCGCTTTCCCGAGCGGCGGAAGAGGCTTGGCGCGTGCAACCCTGACGCGAGGCACCGCAGGACGAGACCCCCCCCCGCGCTCAGCCTGCCTTTGCCTTGGAGCCCCGACGGCTCAGCTGGGCTCAATCTGCAGCCCTGATGCGGGAGCTTGTCCTCCCTGCTCTCACCTGGGGCTTGTTAGGGGCTTTGCAAGCGCCCTTCTTTGGGGATAAACACGCTTGCTTCGGTGCTGCGGCTGCCTGCAGAGGAGGGGAGTCCTGCAGGTAAGTTGTCTGAGTGGCCGGGTGTCTGGTGCCCGTGTGCCTCCGGGAAGCGTCCGGGGCTGATGCATGGCGAGCCGTGAAGCGTGGAAAGCCCCCGGCCCCACAGACGCGCACACACACACACACACACACACTCCTTTGGCTGCAGCGAGGGGGTTTGCCTTGCCCGCCCGGCCTTTCTGCAGAGAAGAACCGAGCCGTTCATTCCCCAGCACCCGTTGGTCTTGGCACGGCGGCCGGCTCCTTCCTGCCCGAGCATGGTCTGCGTCCAGCTTCCCGTTTTGGGAAGGCATCYGCAGGGACCCCCCACCAGCCGGCCTGCCTCACGTGGGCTCCGCTCCGGCGGCAAACCCGGTCTGCGCCCCCCTCTTGCCCTCACCGAGGCACTTTCAGCCGTCAGGAGGACGCCGCTGACCCCCGGCCTGGCCCAACGGAGCAAGGCATCTCTAGGCCGTGACGGTGCCGACGTGCCCCGCACGCGGGTGGGCGCCGGGGGTGGCGAGGGGCTCCGCGGCCGGGTTGCCGGGGCGGCTGGCCCGCGGCTCCCTCTTGTAAGCGCGACGTTTCCTATTGTGCCGCTCTGACAATAAGGCTGTGTGTGGGAAACCAGTGAAAATCCAAAGGGCAAAATAGCATTTCCAGTGCTGCCAGCTCGCCGTGTCAGCCGGCTCTGCTCCTGCCAGTGGCGTTTTGTTTGTTTTTTAATTTGTGGGTTTTTCTATAAAACATTGTCCAGCAGCTGCGAAGGCAGTTGAGTTTAATAAGGTAATAAATGACTTTGATTAATGCCTCTCCTGTCTTACAACGGCATTGCACGCGGAGAGGCACGGCTGGCGAGCGGGGAAACCATACCCCGCCGCCTCCCCTCCCCGCAGGAGGACGCCTGCTCGCCCCTCGCTGGGGGCCGGGCGCTAATTCGGAGGTGAAGGGGCGCCCGCGAGGGCGGCTCGGAGAGCAGCCCCCGTGGCGGTGGGGCCGCGCTGCGCGGCTGAGCTGCCGTGACCTATATTAACGTTGGCGTGAGACCGCCGCGCTCCAGGGGTGCCACGGCAGGGGCGGCCATGTGCCCCTGCTCCCCGGCTGCCGCTCTCTGCCTTTCCGCTTTTAGCTGCTCGAAAGGCTGTGTCAATAATACATTTCTGCCGTTGAATATTTTATTGATGATTTGACTTTTGCTGCTTGCAATTCCCATTTCAAGGCTGCGCGATTGTTCCTAATTAAAATTTTATGCCCTGGGAGAAGCCTTCTTGCTCCACTGGAGATGGGCTGTCCTTTTCTAGGCCACTACAGAGCAGTAGGAAGAAATTACTCATTGTTACGCGATTAAAACAAAGCCAGCGAAATTCTTCTTAAAACAAAACCCCAGCGTAGGAGGCATCCTAGCCATGGGACGGCTGAGCGGTGAGCGCGGCACCGATCCAGGCGTATCCGGTGGCCTGTGTTGGCTGGTTTGTCCCGGCGCAGGGCTGCTCCTGGGGCGTCGGGGCTCGGTTTCACACTGCGCGGGTGGCAGGAGGGCGTCCTGCTTCCCCGCGCCGGCAGCTGCGTGAGTGAATTCGTCTCCGGGCTTTTCCCGAGCGCCGCCCCAGGTCRATGCGCTTCCTGGGAGCCGGGGGGAATCGCTCCCCCCACAAAAAGCCGAGGGCTTATCAGGGCGCGAGATTTACCTGCTCGGGGCCCTGCTGCTTCCCAGCCCTCGCTGCCGCACTGCAGTACGTGGCAGCTCCCTTCGGGCAGCTGTCCGCTTCCCACACCGCTGGCCTCCCCGGTGTTTTCTCTAATAATAATGCACGAACGAAAATCGCTCCCGCTTTCTCGGCCATCCACCCTGTGTTGTGTCTGCTTGTCATGCCAGGCATCCTCCCCCTGCCCTCTCAGCTGCTCTTATTTAGGGTACCAACACTGCACCGGGCCAGCACGGTTTCTCAAGGGTAACGCAGCTGCGGATACCTGAAACGCTTCCTATTAGCAGTTGTGTTTGTATCTGTTCTTTCTTATCTGGGTGGTGGTTTTTTTTGTCGTCTTCTTAATTTAATCTAGAGTGCTCTAAGCATTTGTGCTTACTCCCAGCCCCTGGCTTTGGCTTTTTAAAGCTTTTAAAGCACACTTCAGCACCAGTTACATAAGAAAAGGTGTGAACAACTAGAGGAGAAAATGCCTGTTGGTCTCCGAGTGATGTACAGATGCTCTGCTTCATTGCTCCTGGGTGCACAGATCCCAGAGGGAAGCTCACTGCAGCTGCAGAAGAGACAATACGTGAATCGGCATGCGTACGCATCCGCGTGTCCATGCAGGGAAGCACTGTCTACTTCCATAATCGTGATTTTTTCCTTTCTATGTCTCTCTCTCCCATCATGGGGAAGACCAAAAACACTCTACCTTGCCCTGGAAGAAAAAAATATCACAAAGCACTAGAGGAGGTCGGGAAATTTTCTTGTTTATGGATGAGCAAGTTTCTTTCCCAATGGAACCTCCTGCCAGCAGAAAATTTTTTTTTGAAGATGTATTATATAAGTCCCTGCTTGCATTTAACTAACTGACTTCCTCTGACTCTTGAACAATTTATGTACTGCCTCTATTCCTAAGGGACTAGCTTTCTCCCTCCGCAAGGCTCGCAGCTCAGGATTCACAGTTGGCACGTGTTATAAACAGAACGGGATGCGTGTGTCCGAGTGCAATGCGTGAAGTGTTAAGCCTGCTCGCTTCCTCTGTGAAGCGCTGAAATAAAAGAACAAAATCTTTTTGAGCGCGCAGAGAATCCTTTCAGCTTAACTGGCCTAACTTTCAGCATCTTCCCCTCCTATAAGGCACCCCTCTGCCTTTCCTCAAAACCCTATAGCACCAATTCACAGCAAGAGCTTTTAGCACCCGAGTGCTCGTCATGAGGGTAGGTATCGGCTTACAGAATCTGTTAAGAAGCTATTGAAAAAGCCGAACACTTAAACGAAGGGGCATCTTAGCGCTGGCGTATTTTCTCCTCTCTTGGGAGCGCTCTGCAGAGCAGCTACGGTTCAGCAGGCTCATTTAGCCAGGGCTTTTCCGCTAGCCCCAGGGCAGGGGGCAACAGCACCAGCACTGGTGCATCGGCTTGAGGCATGACCAGGTTGCGCGGTTACTGTCCACCCTCCTTTTCAAGCCACCCTTGACTGGCTCTGGAGACAAAATAAGGGATGGCGCATACACCGTATGCCATACGCATCAAAATGTCACTGAGAAGGTACAGCCTTCCTCTGCAGCTAGTTGGGGTAACTTAAGCACACTTTATGGACCTGCCCAGCTCTCTGCTGAACCCTGAATTACAGTAATGAACACCCAAACACTGGTTTTGCAGTATTTATTGAAGATTTCAGGTGACAGCACAGCAGGTTAGTCTTGAATCATATCACAAGAATGTTAAAACAGGAATTCAGCTGTATGCTTCCCCTGCTAACGGGAGAGAGATACAAGCAAGAAATAACAAACAAATTTCATTTCAGTGCCTTGCCTTACTGGAACTGTACAGGATGGTTTCATAGGCAGTGGGAAGCTGGAAGTTTTTATACCACAGTGCTGCCTGATGGGGACGGGGACAAACCTTGCCAGAGCAACCAGGACATTTACTGAGACATTTCTGCCAGTGATTACAGCGTTAATACACAGACACGCTAATATACAGGTATTAGTATTTTGCACCAGGTTTCCCCCTCTCCCTGCTTTCCATACAGCTACACCAGAGCTCCTGCCTGCTCGGGCATTAGCAGTGGAAATAGGCTGGAGGTGTAGCTAGGGGAGAGGAAAGCCTTCTGGGCCTGGGAATGCTCAGAACTTGTTTTCCATCCCTCAGACAGGACCCACTTAGCTACTGAGCAAGTGTGAAAGCAGCTTTGCTAAGTTCAAGCAGTTAGTCCTCCCTTTCTAGTCTGTTTGAGCATCCTGGACTCACCTAGTCCACTCAGGGCACAGAAGGAATTGATTTTCCTTTCTAGATAGCAGATGCTCCTCTGGGACCTAATGGGAAAACATCAAACAAGCGCAGGCAGCACAGAGGGGGACAGGGAAAACATCTCCGTGAGGGTTTATCTGTAGAGGGTGTTGCTCAGCCTCTCCGTCTGACTTTACTTACTGAGCAGAGCACTTCTGATTCATTCATGAGATTAAGCCTGTACAACGGTCCAGGGTAACACCTGAGCAACCCAAGGCGGACAACACCCAGGCTGTTTCAGGAAACCTTTGAGGGCCGTTGTGAATCCTAGCTGGTTATTAGTAGCTTAAGCAGGAGGTAAAGCTGTGCCACCCCTTAAAAAGATGTCTTTCAACTACCCAGCTCCTTTCGTGGCACAAAGTCAGAAGCAAGAACTTTGTATGAGAAGCAGTTTGCTTCATGGCTTCCTCCGCTTCTGCTGACAGCTGCCCCGCACAGCTGGAGGAGTCCCTGCCTGGCTCGCCTTCCTGCTCGTCAGGCCATGAAGTCACACTCCCCCGTGTGACATCACGGCACCATCCCGATCCCGCCCGGCACCTCTGCTGGCGCCCAGCCGGGACCAGGACCAGGACTGGAGCTGGGAGAGCCCCGAATGAAGAAGCAGAAAAGTAGCCAGCAAAGGGGAGCAGTAAGAAGGGAGACCAAACAACAGCAGAAAAGGAAAGTGAAGCTGAGTTCTGCTTTTTGTTTAACAGACTATGGAGTCTCTCTTTAAAGGTGACTCATCCCGGGCAATACCAGGCATGGTTTCTTCTGTTAACACACCCTTGGCAATAGCAGTTCAGTTAGTCACTGACTGGGTATCAAGACGTCACCAGCTGGGATAAAGTGTCTCTTTAGTTCGGTACAGCGATCATTAGCATTTATTTACTTTGGAGAAGAGCAGGGGTTTG
>NW_020447775.1:888920-941966 GCF_003343035.1 Apteryx rowi | reverse complement strand
GGGGGGGGGTCGTTGGCGGCGCGTGGGCCTCGCGGCGGCCGTTGCTCACCCGCCGCTTTTTATTTGTAATTTATTATTATTTTTTAATTTAGTTTTCCTCATCCGGCTCGCGATGCCCCCCACCCCGCGGGGGGGAAAGTAGTTTGCCCCCAGAGCCGTGGCACGGGCCTTTCCCGAATTACCCCTCCCCAAAAAACGGCAAATCCTGCCCAAATCCTCCTCTGTGGGGACCACGCACCTCTTTGCACCTGGGCATCCCCTGCCCGAGCGCGTCCCACCCTCAAAAACTGCGCTGCTCTCTGGAAAACGCGGCGTTGCCTTCGCCCGCTATCTTCCCACCCATGACGCCGGCCCGTGTCTCGCTCCACTCGGTGCTTTTTGGGGGGAAAAGGGACGTGTTTCTCCCCTGCGATTGCCGGGGCACACGTAACTTTCTGCGTGGGAGCGGGAGCGAGGCCTGGCTCCTTTTCCCCCCCAGTGTTCAGGACAAGCAGAAAATAGCGGCTGCTGGAATAACACACGAGGTGGGGAAGAGTTTTACGTGCGTGCGATCACCCGCACGAACGGGAACATTTGGGCTGAGAGCAGCTACACGCGCTTAGAAGGGGGAAAAAAAAAAAAAAAACAGCCGTGATCCGAGTTGCCTTAAAGAGGTATTTAGAAGGGAGCCGTGTCCGCAGCCAGGGGCACGTACTCCTCTCGCGTTCGGCTCAGCTTTCCCTCGGGCCCCGCGTCCCCGGGGCGAAAGCTGGCCTCGTGTGCGGTTTTCGTGGTGATAATCGCAGCTCTGATTGAGGTGGCCGTGCCCAGCGCCTGCTGGGGCTGGAATAGGGGATGTGGCCGGGATGCGTGCCGATAAGCGGCAYGGGCGCGATGGGTTAAAGTTAGCCACCTGGGCAGAGCTCCCTGGTGGGAAAACCACGGGAAGAAAGCCAGTGCATATAAACTGGGAAGAACTGAGGCTGTCTCTGCACCTCCTTTGACCTGAAAAAAGTGTTTTTTTGTGTTTTCTTTCTCTGTTTCTTCACTGCTCAGCAGGTAGCGCCAGCCCTGTGAAGGAGGAAAGGCACCGCGGCCTCGAGCGGCCGCTGGGCCAAGCTGCTGCCGCCCCCAGGCCTGGGGCGCCCGGGGACAGCCGAGGTTCCCAGGCTCCCCCCCGCCGCCCCGCGGTGGTACGGCCCGCCGCCCCCCTCCTCCCAGTGGTTCCGCCCGGCGGCGCTCCCTCCCCCGCCGCCGCAGCCCGATGGTTCGCGCCGCCGCCTGCTTCCCCCCCCCCGCCGCGCGCACGCGGTGGTGCGGCCCCGCGGGCACATCCCCGCCCGCGGCGCGACCCGGAAGCGCTGCGGGTCGCTTCCGGGTGAGGGGGGCTTCCGGCCGGCTGGCCCGTTATCCCGGGGGGGTCTGGCGGGGCCCGGCTATGTGAGCGCCGGGGCCTGCGGCTTTCTCTTCGCGTGAGTGTCGCGGGGCCGGGAGTCGGGGCCGGGGCGGCATGCGGTGGCGGCTTTACCGAGTCGGGGCCTGTGGCGGCGGCGTCGGGGCCGGACCGGACTCGTGCGGAGCCCAGCGGAGGGGGCTTCCCGCTGCGTTGTGCATATCTGGTCTTTATAGCTCTCTTTATTTATTTATTTATTTTTATTTATATATGTGTATACGCGTGTGCGTACGTACGTATATATATATCTATATAGAGAAAGATATGAGTGAATATATATATACACATATATATATATATATATATATGTATATTTTTTTCCCCCCCGAAGTAGGTGACGGCGGGTGCCTGGCGGCCGTGGCGGAGGGAGAGGAGGCAAGGTACAAGGCCAGGTGCCCCCCGGCCCGGCCCGGCGCGGTTCAGGGAGGCGCAGCAGCGAGCTGACTTCGCTGCCCTAAACATCGCTTAGTAGGTGCACAGAAATGCTTTGGGGCCTGTTCGTTTGGTTTTTCCCCCCACCCCCCCTTCCTCTTTTTTGTAGCGTGCCTGCGAGTGCGCTTTAAGAAGTTTAAACTACTTATCGTCTCGCGGTGAAGTCAGCGGATCCCTTGGCTTCCATGTAGAAATGAGGTTTTCGTGCAAGCTTTTGTTATGCATCTTAGCTTATTCCCGGAATCACTTATTATTATTATTTATTATTATTATTATCGCTTATTGCCTATTGTAAAAGTGTTTGTAGACTGGAAAACGTACTCTTAAGACTTTTCTATTAGGGCATCTGTGCTTAGTGATGCGTTTCTCCGAAGAACAGAAGTGTGTCCGATGCCCAGTGTCCGTGAGGTGGAGGGTTTGTTTGTAGTTACTAGTTCTGCTGATGTTTGTTACATGGGCTTGCTGATGGCACGTCGCAGAGGTGTTCAGCCTGTTGTTTTCTGTCTTGTAGCACGGTAGGTTTTGATGCCTTTTGTTATGGTTGTGCACGCGCAAAAAAATTCACAAAAACATGTGCAAAAGATGTGGGGTTTTTTTTTTGTTTGTTTGCTTTTAATCCTGACAATAAGCAAATGGGACAAGGGTGAGTTAAAGATGGGCATGGTGTGAAAAACTGATGCGAAAGGGACCTCCCCGGTGAGGGGGGCTGGTACCAAGAAAAGAAGGATGTTTAGAAAGGAAAGGATGGAGAGCATTGGAGGATGTTGGATTAGCAACGGGGAAACTGGGGAAATGGACCCGGCGGGTTCAAAGTAGGGGCAGGGAGAAGGGGACTGCGCGGAGCTTGGCCGCTTCTTCTAACGCAGACGCCCACAGTGCCCCCTTCCTTCTCTGGGCGAGGCGACAGGCTTCGGAAATGTCTTTGCAGAGTCTGTGCGTTGCTTTGTTTGTGTCACCAAGTCCCCAAAGAGTGAACCGCTGCGGGCGGTGTGCGGCGTAAACACCCTGGGAAGTCTCGGTGGTCAGTTTGGGCACCTGGAATTAGGGGCAGCTGGACTTAGGGTAGCGACAAGAATAGGGGGAAAATACGCGGTTCCTCGCCTGCTCTGAGATTAATTTTCTGTGCCTTATCTACTGGTTTCTTAGGTGCTTAAAATATTTAAATAACTGCATGGGCAGTCCTGATAGTGGCATTTAAGAGTTAATCATTTTGTAACTTAAACAGGGGAAAGTCAAATCTAAATTTAGATTTAGAGGGCTTTTTTAAAGCTCCCTGTGCCTTTTAGATTGGCACTGTGCAGCTCTGGACTGGAGAAGTATTAGTGTCTTTGGTTAATCTGAATACACTGCCTGCGTAGTTTCTCTTAGTTTACATTCAAAATGTGGTGTTGGCAGATATTAGTTGTATCATATCCAGATTTTTTTTTTCAGCTATGTACAGTAATGATTTTTACAATTCACGTACGCTTTTTTTCTTTCAGCGTAGCATCTAAAGCTGGAACCAAAGCAGAATGGTTTCTGATACGTGGCATTGGTTTTCCAGAGGGAACAGTATAATTTCGTTGATTTGAAAAAAAAACAAATAAAATGGATATACCCTTGAGGGCTAAAAGCTCGCATGTCGAATATTTAGTAGACTGAAATTTAGTTATAAGTGCTCTTTGGAACGTGACTGCTCAATAATTGCCAATGAAATTAGATTAGTATTCAAAACGTTATGGTGAGAAAATCCAGCTGACTTGTGTTTTCTTTGTCTGTGCGTAATCCTGAATGTTACCCGAGTAGATGAAGATGAATGCCTGGTCTAGTGGATCTTCTGCTTCCAAAAGCTAGTGGCTAATGTAAGAAGTTGGCGGCGGAGGAGTCGGGCCGTGCTAGAAACGAAGAGCACGCGGCTGGAGGAGTCGCTTGCTGTTGTAGGCCCCCCCTTTAGCTCCTCGTCAGGTTGAGAGGGGGCTCGGTTGGTGTTTTGCAGATTTTCGGTCTGTGTGACTTTGGCTGGAAGCCTGCTTCAGAGCTTGGTTGCTTTGATGCTTAGAAACTTTCCCTCAGTTTCTAGCTAAAACGTACTCATGGCAAATTAAAATACTGATTTGTAGCAATGTTAAGGATCTCGGTTCAAAAACCCAAACGTTTACTGAAGTGCTTGTTTGATAAACGCTTGTTCTGGAGGAAACATTTAATTTTCTGTGTTCTGGAAACAAACAAACAAAGCCCTGTTGCTAGTACAGGCTGAAGAATGTATTTGCTATTTGATTGCACAATGCAAATGATTAAAAACGTGGCTCAGTGTAAAAACTTAGCCTGCCTTAATAGTAAAGGCTGTTTCTCCTGCGGTGGAGCCCCTGCCGTGGTAGGTGCACAGTGCTCGGCAGGTTAAGGGAACCTAGGGTTTGGGGGAAAAGCACTGATGCGCATCAAGGGACAGGGTACCTGCCACGCATTTATTACTCTTATATAAATGTTTTACTAAAAGGTTGCGAGGTTTTTTTATATAAGAAATTGAAAAATTGGGATTTTTTAGGGAGCAGTATGGTGTCTTTCCTTTAGCAGCACCCTGTCCCTCGTGTGCAAGCTGTAATTTAAATACTGAATTTGATTCTTTTACTTTTGGGGCAGTAAAGACAGAGTGGGGAGGGCCTTATAAAAGGATGTTGCAAATAACCTGAGCGTTACTTATTTAGGCCTTAAGCTGCCCAGGAAGGAGGAAATAAGGAGAGTGAGGCGTAACGGGCGAGGGCAGCCAGAAGAGGAGGCCCTGATGGTGTTCGGTGGTGGGAGGCAGGCAGCGTGCTGGCGGAGCTGCAGCGACAATGCCGAATAGCTTCCTGCCGTCCCGCGTGCCCGCTCTTCTCGGGTTCCCGCTTTGTCTGGTGCGACTGCCTGTTCTTGTGTCGAGGGACAGAACTATATATAAAGTCGTTGGAGCTACTAGTGAGTGCCAGTTCATGCGTCTGTTGCAGCGTGCAGGCTGCGAACGTGCGAGTGATACAGCTGTCCAGGGGTTTAAATAGGCTTTGGTGAAAGCAGTGACCGAATCCAAAGGCAAGAGAGCTTCAGCCGATCCCTTGCTTCTGGTGTTCATGTGCCTCAGGCTGGGGACGCGTCCTAAATTACTCCCCTTAAATATAAATTTCGCAATGAGTTATAGAAGAGAGGGGATCGGAGGACGCGAGGGCTTTGTGCGGAGTGGTGCGCACAGTGGGATTTTCCCTGTGAGCGAGCTGGCGAGCAGTGGGGGTTTGGGTACAGTGGTGAGGGCAGGTGCAGTGCCCCTCTGCTTGGCACCCCAAAAGCCAAAGCAGCTGTAGTTGCTTCAGTTGAATGGCCTTCGGGGTAACTGTTGGCTTTTCAGCGCTTCTGGCTTTTATGTTAGAGGTGTGTAGTTAAGGCTTGTCTCAGAGGAATGAATACAGCCTCCTCTCTGGCCAAACTTCTTGTTTGTTTACATGATAATAATAAAACCCCCTCTTCTCTCTTTTGTGTCTGCTGGTTCCAGCTCAGGGGAGTAGGAAAAATTTTGATGTGATAAATGCTGTAATGAAAGCGCCATTTTTTTTATACAAGTGGGTGAACTCTCTGAAGTACATCATAAATGTCTGTGTTTCAAAGTCATAGTGGTAATTTGTTTGAAATGTCTCCCAGGAGAAGAAGAACTCTTGGACGTGCTGCTTATTGTTCTTAATATGATAACTTGTTCTCTTTTTTTATATGTATAGTCAGCTTTGATTTCCTTCTTCATTTCTTAAGAGCAGCTGCCCAGTTATGAAAAGCTTGTTCATAGAGTTAGACTCGTATTTGTGCTGTTTGAAGCTTAAAACCTTAAATTCAGTTTTTCAGGGTTGGTTTCTCCTTGACTGTTCCAAGCTCTTTGTGAAGCAGACTTTTCTGGACTTGGGGACTTGATTGCTTGCTGTGATACCGGACTGTCTTAACTCTGAGTTTTGCCTGTGAGCAAAGTACAAGTTTGCTTTTGCAGCCTAAGTATGTCAGATTAGATTGTGAAGTCAGAAGTGCTGATTTTTGTGTCTCTGTGCTTAAAGGATGTCTTCTAGTGAAGTAGCAGGGAGAAGAAAATGGGCTTACGTGGTGCAAGCAGTTGTTTTATTCCACGACGACGAAGTGAATAAATGCATGCAATTTGGTGTTGTAGTTACGTTACTTCTTTAGGAGCTTTTACGAAAGTCTATGTTGAGCAGAACTTGGGCATGTGGGAATCGTCTTTTTAAAATTTCATGAAAGTGATTTTGTTCACTCTCCTTGTAGTGCTTGCTTCCTCTCTTTAATGAGAATTGGGGCGTGGGGGGACAAAGATCATCATGTTGGCCAAAATGAAGTCTTGTCCGTGGTTCCATACCCGTGGTGGTGACAGTCAAAGAGGAAACTGCTATATTCTCGCAACCTTAAAATGGAGAGCAAATATAAACAAAGGTTTTGAGCACAATCTAAATACAAGTTGGTGTTACAGAAGCTTTTGTGAAGTGCAGCAGAAATAGGCCTACTGGTGTCATGCTGTCGAACTGGTGCGATCAATCTCTGCCCTGACTTTTCTGAGCTGTAACTCTGCAATTAATTTTCTGCTACTGTAACTAGTTTAGCATTTGAGAGCATATTATATAATTTAGTTTCAGTTTGAATAATTCATACACACACAGAGTGCTGAAACTTGAAAAATTCCTAATGGAAACGAGTGTTTCTTCCTATCCTTCCAGTTATGTCACGGAATGACTGGCTTTTGATGAATCTGAGTGTTTCTAGCCAACACAAATTGTCTTTAAATGCTCCTGTTAACAGCCACAAAGATAGCTAAAAGCTTAACCCTCCGTTTGGGCAAGATTCTCAATGAAGTTGGGAGAAACCTTCATGAAGAACCTGGCAGTGTTGAAGCTTCCCCCCCMCACACACACACACCCTTTTCCTTTTCTGCTTCCCCCTGCCCAAGCATTAGAGTCCATTTACAGTTTAGTCTGGTTTAGTGAATTTTTAAGTGCATTTTTAAGGCTCTTAAGCATAGAGCTGTGCTATGTGGCCTAGAAAGGGAGCGAACAAGTAAAGATATGCATCAAGAGCACTTGAATAAAACATAATGTTTTGTTCCAAAAGTTATTTTAATACGCAGCTATGTAATGTGGAGCAAGGAGGGTGGGAGAACAGGCAGCTGACTGAAAACTTATTGCCACATTTGTAGAAGGATCCCATTTCTTTTTCTTATTAAGACATGACATCTAGCTCTGTAAGCGTCAATTAAATTAACCCATGACTTGCATATAGAAGCTTACAATGATCCTTGTTCCTTAATGCTTTGTAACACCGTATATTAAAAGCTACGGTTTGATTGTCGTTATGCATTTCAATCATGAGACCTCTCAGTATCTGTTGGTTTTATTGCCAACCTGTGCTAATGCACAGCGATTCATTTGATGGCATTAATATGCACCACATCGAGTCTCCTCCTTCCTGTGGAGTAATGGTTGTGAGATCTGAGTCTCCTGGATTTCATGAGAGGTGTGAAAAGGCCTGTGTGTGGGGGTTCTTTTAAAAAAAAAAAAAAAAAAAAAAAAACTCATCGTCATCCCTGTTTCTTTTGATTTGAGCAAGGCAGTATTTTGATGATTTGAAATGTGTATCGTCATCTGGTGCGTACAGCATGTAAACTCTGATTCTGAAGCGCAGAGTATACAAGAGCTTGGCCTCCGTCAAAAGGCACAGTGACTTCTGGTCCCTTCCAGCTGTGCTCTCTATAGGTACTGTGCAGGATGGTTTCGGTGCCTGCAGGATTTTTGTTCTGCCTTCCAGTGGCAAGGCAGGAATTCCTTTCAGATACGGAGATTTGGTTACGCCTTTTTCTGTTACCTAGGAGTCCAAGATAAAGCTGAATCTTGCACATAAATTGAGTTTAGCAAGTGGCTGGTTTCACCTAGCTCGGTAGTGATCTGAAACCTCACTGAACAAGATATGTGCTCATCTGTAGGTCACCTCTGACTCGCACTGGAGAACAAATCAATGATTTCCTTCCTCCTGTTCCTGGTAGTAACTGCTTTTCAGCAGCACGAAGCCAGAGTCCACCATAAATCTAACTTAAGTTTTGCAGTCAGAATGAGTGTTTCAAGGGGGGGGGGGGGGGGAAAGAGCAATGCTTAAAGGTGATTGCTCAATACTCATGTGGTTAAATCCTGGTTAAGTTCTGCTTTGGTTCTCCATGGCGCTGTTGCTAGTGCTGTTTTTCAGCCAGAAGGCTATTGCTGATGAGGAAGAATCAGAAAGACCCACTGTAATTGCCAACCGGGAATAAGTTTTACAGTCTGGACCCCTCATCTTTGTCAGATAAAGAAGTGACTTGCGTGGGGGCCTTGGCAGTGGAGCGATGTCGGATCTGCCAGTCGTGTCCTCGGAKGCATTGGTCACTCTCCGCTGGGCTGACATCTGCTGTGCTTATGGAGGTTGTGCGTTGTCTCACTGAAGTCTGCTTTCTCACAGGGAGCTGATTCCCGATGTCCTGCCATGGAGGATGATAGCCAGGATGAGCTGATAAACAAGAACGCTGCGCTAGGCAAGGGCAAGAGACAGAGCCTGGCGCTCCTCAGTGAAGCAGGTAAACGCATCTTCTCTGTGCAGGCGCATTGCTCGCGCTAGGTTTGAAAGCCTATCTTTTAACCTCCAAAAAGAAGTAAAGAAGTACTTGTGGCCATTTATTTCTTTTTTTTTTCCTGAGAAATTTTTGTTTCATCTTCTAAATTCTGTGTCTCGAACTGCTGACGTACTTCATGGAGTTGCTCAGAACTTGCAGCTTTGATACTACTGAAAAATAATATTTTTCACCTAGGAAATCTGGCTTTTCACTTTGTGTAATGGAGTTCTGTGTCCTTCACTGTTCTACCTGTCTGTTTGGTGTCCACATATCAAGTAGGTACTTTCTCCTTTCTTGCTTTTTCTTTTTAAAGAAAGCAATGGTGGAAATAGCTGTGATTCAGAAGATGATACTGGAAGTGAGGAGGAAGAAGATGACACTGAGGAGGAGGGAGGGGAGGAGGACAAGGAAGAAAGTGAAGATGAAGAATTAGAAGGTAGGTCTGTTAATGTATTTTTACAGAAAGAATGGGATTAAAGCTTTCCTTCCAAAAAGTGACCATGAATTGTAAATCCACAGATGTTCTTAAGAATGGTCACTTTCTGGTCACTTTTCTGATGCTGCTGTTTCAGGCTTGTGTCCACATCCTGCAGCAATTAACAAACAAGCAAATCCTAGTTTTTTAAAGCATTTGTGTATTTGAAGGCTGCCCACCAATCAAAGGGTTGTACAGATAGTAAAAGCAAACTTTTCCTACTCAGGTAGGAGCAGTGGCTCCTACTGTTTGTTTGTCCCCCCCCCCCCCACCTCATGTAAAGCATGTATTTTTTGTGAATTTTGTTTTGTTTTTAGTTTGATTTGGCATGGAGCTCTAAAGTGAAAGGTGTGATGGGGAGTTTCGGAAATAAATTGCTATTGCTCTTAATAAACCTTGCGAAGAAGGGCGGAAAAAAGACTTGACTTCTTTTTCCTTTAAGAAAGGAGTGTGGATATTGCTCAAATTTATTAATTACAATGCAAGTGTAGTCTTTAGGTGCTCAGACTTCAGCAACTGCTGCATTCAGTTGTTATTTGGATAGGCACAAACGGAGCTTTTCATTACCACATCCTGGAGCTTGCTGTGAAGGCAAGAGCACAATTTTCCAACTTCCTGGATAGATTGATTTGAGCGCAGACTAAAAAGTTGACACCAAGTGCCAAAAGCTATCAATTAATCTCTTCAAAAAATCTCTCCTATGTCCAAGCAGGAGAATTCAATAGACCGTACAAGGACCCTGTTTTCACTGTCTAAAAAATGAAAATGTTTTGAGGTTAAGAAGCAGAAAAAAATTGCAACTTAGTTCGCAGGTTTTAGGGGAAGGCTAAGATATGTCTCAGTAATTTGTGCTAAAAAATACGAACCCCTTTCAGTAAAGGATGTCAAGACTTTAAAGAGAATTTCACTCAAAACCAAGCTTCTTTAAGCAGTCTCCAGTTGCGCACCCAAACCTCTTGATTTGGACCCCAAAATCATGTTTTATTTGTGAGGTCTTAAATCTGTTCTTCTGTAGGTAAGTGTATTGATGCTTCCTGTCCCATAGAGTGTCTATTTAAAAAAAAAAAAAAAAAAAAGCTGGGTTCATGATGACTTTGTTCTCGCCCTCAGTGTTCGGTGGTAGCCGGACATACCTACTGTCTTGTCACTGTGACTGTCTGCTGTTTTTCAGCGGTCTGTCCTTTTAATCTCTTGCAAGACTAGTCACGTTATCAGGCTTTATCTTTGGCCAGAATAATCCAGTGCTTTTTACTGATGGGATTAAAAAAAAAGAAAGGCAAAAACTGTTGCCTCAAAGCGGAGAAGCTGTGCTCTGGCCTTGCAGCCCCACAAAATAAGCTTCTTTGGAACTCTTTGTAAGCTAGTGTCATCATCCCAGTTCCCCTCCCCACCGTTCTCCCTTGCTGAAGCTCTGCAGCACATCAAAGTTGTTTCTTACCTCTCATTTTTAAGATTGTGAAGATGATGAAGAGGAGGAAGAGGAGGAGGAAACTGAAACTGCTGTGGGGGGAATGACAGGTTCTCTGAAATTAGAGCCGCACATAAATGGAGCGAACATTTCTTCTGATGAGGATGGTGAAAACTGCCCAATTTGCCTCAACACGTTTAGGGATCAGGCTGTTGGAACTCCTGAGAACTGTTCCCATTACTTCTGCTTGGACTGCATAGTGGAGTGGTCTAAGGTAAGTTGTTTGCTTCTCGCTTTCCTGTGGCCTTCTGATGGGCTCTGCTCTCTCCCCTCTGATCGCTCTATTCTGCTGTAATAAGAGCAGGTCACTGTAGTATTTATATCTGCTTTATTTTAAGCTTTTTTTTTTCCCCCACAGACTTGAGTTACTGCTTTATTTGGCAGGATTCGTGTTTGTGGAGTGTTGATCTATTTTCCTTGTACCAATCCTGTTCTGTTCCTCTGTTCTCTGAAAGTTATGATAGCCTGGAGTGGTAATAGTATTATCATTTATTTTCCCAACTTTTGCTGAGCTTTTACTAAGCGAGAAGCAGGGTTTGGACCTATAGGCAGTAGGTGAAAATACATGTCATTATTCCATTAGCAGGTGCATTTCTAGGTGTGTAAAATTCTTGTTTTCAAGTGAGGGCAACAGTAATATTGGTTTTCTGTGTATATACTCTTACCTCTTATTGACTTCTGTGCTGTGGATGCAAGATCAGTGCCTGTTGCTACAGTGAATATTTAAACACAGGAAGGATGTTTAAAAAAAAAATGCTGACTAAATCAGCTGATTGACTGAAAAACATCAGTTTCAGAGCAAAGTTACTTGCCATCTAACTAGGTAGTTCAGATAATCATAACCCAGAATGAGAATTACGAGAAAACTTACTGTGCCTGCACCAGCACCCATGGTAATCTTTAAATAAATAAATTGGGCTTTTTGAAGAGATTTGTAAGTTGTTTCAAATTGCTCATTGTTCCAAAAGAAGTGCACTGCCCTAAAACGTGAGCAGTGTTTCAAGGAAATGTTTGGGAAAACTTTGATGTTACTTCGGCAACTGAGTAATAGTTAAATAATCTTAGATGTCTAATAAATGCTTTTTTAAAAATGCATATTTTCTCTGATACAATAGACTGTTTGTAAACCAGATAAGTCAGATTTAAGTACTTGAAATGTCAAGACCAATAGCTGTTAAAATGCTTACTATGTTAGTAATTGAAAAATTCCTTTTTAAAAACCAAACTGAGAACTGTGCTTATTAACTGTATGAGAAAGATAAAAATATTTTTCTTTCTAGAATGCCAACTCCTGTCCAGTGGATCGAATCCTCTTTAAGTACATTAGTATTCGGGCACATTTTGGTGGTAAAATCTTAAAAAAGGTAAGCTTTCTACTGTAGTAAACAAAAAGTCAAACCTCCACAAAATAGTTGTCCAAAGGCTTATGTTTCTAGCATGTTTATCTGACATGTGATATCTGTATGAATTATTTTTTTCCTATTTTGAGACTGCCTTTTACAGATCTGTTACAAATTTTCTTCCTCCTTAACCATGTTTGCTGCAGTATTGTGTATGAATTAAAGTGTGATTTAGGCTCCGATAGGAAGAAAAATGTCTATTTTTCTCTATAGAGAAAAAATAGGTCTAAAACTGCCTGTTTTGCATAATGGACATTTGACTCTAAGCTCTTCTATGAAGCCTGCTCATAAGGAGAAAATGCCCAGCATGCTGCAAATCCTGTTGTAATACAAATAGGAAGAACATAGATCAAATGTACTTGATCTGTTCCTTATGTGTTGTCATCAGCTATGTTGTGTGGTAGTTAGGTTTGTAAGAGGAAAGACACAAAGCAGTAGCCCCATTCTTAGAGGCACAAATTCAGTGTGCTGGTGGTCTCTTGCAAAAGAATATTGAGGAGCTGTCATTGCCCTTTTTTTATTAATGTCAGGAACATATTTGTCTTTTGGGGGTCATTCTGGGACTCTAGGAGTTTGCTGACTTTTCATAAACTTATTAAATGTTTGCATTGTAACAGAAGTGGAATTAACACTTTAATCTCAAAATAATTTAGAAAAAATGCAGTCGATTATTCCTTTGAATAGGGGAATGAATAACTGCAGCATCAAACCCATATCAGAAAAGTGAGAAACGTTCAAGTTTGCTTTCTCCCCCCTGCTTTTTTTTTTCTTTTTGGGGGTGTGTGTGGGAATTATGATTTCATCTGTTCTTAAAATGCAGTTTTCTAAAGTTCTCAGTGTCCGACTTAAACAAGGAAGATGGTGTTTTTCAAGTATTTGATTGTATCCTAGGTGTGTTGCATGAAGTAAGGTTCTGGTATGCGGCAGCTGTTATGGTTGGTTTACTGCAGTTGCTGTTAATGCAACAGTAGATTTTAGAGGTGACAGGTTCCGTGTAAAATGTGGCATGCTCTCTTCTTTAGATTCCTGTTGAGAACGCAAAAACTCAGGGTAATGATGGAGAGGATGATCCAACCTTCTGCGAGGTGTGTGGCAGAAGTGACCGTGAGGATCGCCTGCTGCTGTGTGACGGTTGTGACGCAGGGTAAGAAAAATTGAAATGTATGTAGCACTGGTGTGATTGCAGATGGTACTGCAGGGCTGGCCGGCGTATGGTCCACAGGCTATATCCGGTCTGTAGGCTGCTCCTTGCTGCTCTCTTCGGGCTCATCATGCAGCCAGACATGCATCCGTGTGCTTATAGTGCTGACGTTCCCAGTGTGACGGATCCTTTTCTGGTCACGTAGCAGTATATGTGTAGAGTCCTGCAAACATTAATGCTGCAGGTGCAGTTGCCCATTTGGGTGGTCTACAGTTAAGTGACTTGGTGTGATAGCAGGCCTCCATCGAGTGACTGAGATGTCTGTGCTCGCCCTTGCAATGGGCGAATGTCTGGGTGCTCGAGGGGGCTGTAAGCATAAATCTTTGTCCCCTTGAGAGGGCATGTGCCTTGTCCCCAGTTGACTGGCGTTAGTGCTGTGAGAGAGGAGTGCTGAAGACTTGCAGCTTCATGAAATCTGGAGGTTTTCTATAGCTACAGCTATTAAATGATTCTCTTGTATACTTCTGTCTCTACCTAACGCTTTTTTTCTTGATTGATTAAAGTAACTTGAAGTGTTTCAGTAGAGGCACCAAGACACTTGAACATGACTTTGGGTCTATGGTCTTCTGCTAGAATTTAAAGCTATTATACTGTCTTAATCAGTCTTGCAAGGCTGTCAGTTTGACAACGTCAAAACTCACCCACTGAACGAAACAAGATGCTTGCAATGAGTATGCAAAATAATCTTTAACAAATGACTTGTAGCAAGCTTAATTGACATCTAATAAGTCTAGTTTTTTCTTTGTGTTCTGTAGTCTCTGTATAAATTGATTTGCCTTCCAGAGAAGAGACAAAATCAAGAACRCTAAATCCTGTTAAGTATGTCATCCGCACACTGAGCAAGTGGTCTAAAATACTTGAACTAACGCAGTTTCGTAAGGCTTATCTGACCTCAGATCTTTCAGTTCTTTCTGAACTTTCGTAAGTCTTATCTGAACTCAAGGTATTGCTTCAGATTTTCCTTTGTGGTCTCTCAATACTGATTTTTTTTTTTTCTTTTTTTTCAAGCCTGGTATAGGTCTTTTTTTTTTTTAATCTTATTTTCCTAAAATTAGTTCTTTATAAAAAAAAAACTTCTAGAGTTAGCAGCTTTGGAAACACCTTTTGAAGAAAAAGCTTATACTGTCTACTAGTTCTCTGTGGCTGAGAAAAATGTAAAATAGCTTGCTTCAAGTCTTAGTTTCATTTCTGTGTTCTCAGTCTGACCTGATGCTGGAGTAAAAACTTCATCATTTACTTTTTGCCAAAAATTTTATAGCCAGTGGAGTCATCCTGTCTGTTTCCATCAATATGGAGGGCAGCACTGGCTTCAGAAAGGCTGTCAAGTCCAAATTTACTGGCATTTTTAAGAACTGGTAGTGTCTTAACCTAATTTGGCTTTTCACAATACTTAATCTGTGTAGTACCATGCTATGACTTATGAATTAAGTAATCTTACGGTTTAAGTAATCAAATTCTCTTCCAGTAAAGACCCGTTCAGGTAAGTCTTGTTGGAATGTGACAGTCTAACTTTCTGAGCTGTGGGGATTTGTAGCATGACAACAAGTGTGATGGTTAGTATGAATGCAGAAGTGTGCATGTCTAGACCCTAGTGCAAGGGTTAATTATATTAATTGTATGTGTGTCTTCATTCAAGTGACCGCATAGCAAGAAGAGGAAAGGAACTCACTGACCTAAAGATAAGGTGTCAAGAAGTTGAAGAACAGGGCTAGATCCATAGCCAAATACTCATGGCTAAAATTCCTGAATTTCATAAGTTTCTTGTTTTCCTTATGGTTTGTGAGGACTGAGACAAAATAATTGGGCAAAAGATCCCAAACAGTATCCATTCCTRAATGGTATAAAATGCAAGTTCAAAATCAGTTCATCATTGCTGGTCACACACAACCCAGGAGATTTGATGAGGACTCGATGGGAAGCGTCTCTTGTCCTTTGTGTTGTGTGCACATGATCCTGGCCAGGCTCCTTGGGCACTCAAAGTCTTGGCGCTTGTGAGCAGTTGGTGCAAGAGCGCAAGTGAATGAATCCGAGAGAATGTGTGTGCRTAAAAATCAAATTTAATTTTTTTTAAAAAAAAACAGATATCATCTTCCCTATCTATAAGGTTTGGCGTTGAGTTTAATTACCATGATTAGGTTTTTCCCTCTCCAGGAGATGAGAAGATCTAAATAGCTGTTGCAATAGGTTCTCCTGCTGTCCGTGGGTTTAGGGCTGAAAGTCTTTCCATGTCATTTGGGTCATAATGTGACCTCAGAAAATCTCAGAGATAATCTAAAATATATATAATGAAGCTCTTGCTACAAGCACTTTTTTATGACTTTAGCCTGAACTTAACAACATTACTTGTCAGAATACTACTTTGGGGAAGTTATTTAATTCCTGGCAGCTAGCAATTGGAAAAGGAGCTCTTTTTTCACCAGACAAGGAAAATGCTCTGTTACTCTATTTCTTTTAAGTAATGTTTTATTGCAAACAGTTTTTCAATCTTATCTTCTTGCCTCTGCAAAAAGAGAGAGTGAAAAAATCTCTTCTGTTAAGATGTAATCTCTTATGCAAGAGGAACACAGTAATCCATTTTGTATTGACAATTAATATATTTTAGAATAAAAGTGATATTTAGTTGTAAGTTGTAAACTGAGTCTAGTAGGAACAGGTTTTGAAAGACGAATCTGAAGCCAGAGTGGTGGGTGGAAGGAAGATTAGCTGTGGTGGTCTCCCTGCGGTGTTTTGTGTTGCTGGGAGATGGGGTTGGAGTATCAGGTGGATGCTCCTTCCCTTTCCTTGCTCTAGGCACTGCAGTATGTTACCAGACAGCGAATTTTGTTGTGGAAAGGAGAAAGAGCTTCACCCTTCTCGCTTGACTTGCTTCTGTGTCGAATGCTGCACTGTGTCAGAAATAACGCGAGGGTTTCCCTTTCTAGAAAAAGAACAACAAAGTTGGTTGTAGAAATGCTGCTAATCTGAAGCTCTTGCTTGAAGGCCATGGTCCCCCAGTGTTCCTTGGCTGGGCGCGTTGGCCTTAGCCCTCAGTTTTCATGGGAAGCACCGCGCTTACTTGAGGAATCTGTTTTAATTCTTTTTAGCGCTGTAGCTTGAGTATGAGTTGCTTCAAAAAAGTTCTGTGCTACTGATGCATGTAGCTTTGGATGTGTTTTAGCTGCTGCAAATGGAACAAATTATGGAACCGAAGTTGGGTAGCGTTAAAGAGCTTCTCTGGATAGCTTCTCTAAGTGGTTGGTGAGGCTGTTCAACCTAGCTGTTCAGTCTGTGAAGTAGAGAAGAACGCTTTGCAATGTTTAACTAAGGCAGCATCATGCTTTCTTCTTTCCCTTTGAAACCTGATCAGGATGAGCGCAGTCCTCTGTAGGGTGTGTTTAAGGATTGTGTGGTTAGTCTCCAGTGCCGCAAGCAGCGTGACTGAACTAAGCTCTGGATCCTAGCTTGTGCAGTTATGCAGAAATCCCTATCGCCAGTTGCTTTCTTCATAACACCTGGTACATATGGGATGTGATGCATGTATTCAGTGTATCAAGGCATTGCAGTTGACCTGTGTCTGGCATGCAAAATAAAGTGGTCATAAGTACCAGTTACGTTAATACTGCGTCTGTTCCAGGGAAGTGATGTTGTTCTCAGATTGTCTGTCTCCCAGTGCTTTGACATTCTCTCTCTTTTCTCATTGCTGCCATCAGTTTTGGCTCTGTCAGTACACTTGTTGCAGCTTGGGTTCAAATACCAAGTATACAGGAAACAATGAGGGCAAACACCCTCACTTTTCTGAGCTTTTTTGAGCCTAAAATGATCAAAATGCCATCTAGATTAGAAGAGACTGGTATAACCATCAGGTAGGGTTGCTTCTTTGGGGATTGATAGAAGCAGATGCATAGACCATGGTTTCAAGCTTAAGTAAATGTCTTTGCATGTGGGGTGATCACATTATATAGTGTGTGGATAGAGCACACCATTTTTTTTTWATTTAAATTTTTTGTATTTATTTTTTTCCTCTCTAGGTATCACATGGAATGCCTTAATCCACCTCTGAGTGAGGTCCCTGTAGACGAATGGTTCTGTCCAGCCTGTGCCCCCATGGGTATCAGTGCTGCTGCAGGTAAGGGTTTGGTGTTGTCCAGTCAAAGTAGATATTTTTCTCCTGATTTAGATCACATGAAGCAGCTGGTTGATCTATTTTAAAACAGTTGTTTTGATAGACACCATCTCCTCAACTTACTGACTGAGAAGGGGATCTTGTTTACTAAAATTTTGATCCACAATTACAAAATGTGGAGTTTCTTCGTGTAAGCATTCTTTAACCTTCCTGAGGCTAGCCCAAAAGCATAATGAAACAGCATTGTATTATGTTAGAAGGAACCTATTAGTATCCTGACCTTGGATTGCCAGGGTAGCAGCAACTTTTGATACTTAGAAAATCTTCTTTCTGGGTAACAGTCTAAAGCAGTGGTGCCGGCATCTCTTTTCATTCTCTCTTAAGAGAGAATTTCTGCATTTGGAGGTGATTGGCTTAAGAAAGGGAATCTTCTTGTCTGGATTCTTTCACGTGTAGAAAGGCGGATGACCCAGGCATCTTTTCTTTCAAGATACAGATCATGTGAGCGAAGAAGAGGTTGCTGCCCTTATGGCTGATGTTATTCCTACCACTAGTAGACTACGCCCTCACGTCCGAACCCGAGCTATAGCCAGGACTCGGCAAAGCGAACGAGTTAGGGCAACGGTGAACAGGAACCGGATAACAACTGCGCAACAAATTCAGGTATTTGAAAGTATTTGTTTAACGAGCCTTTGAAAGAGCCTTGTGGAAGAGCCGAAACAAGTCCCCAGTTTAAATAGCTAAGCAGTCTGAGTGTTGACTGTCCAAGGTAAAATGGTTAGTAGTTTATTGAGGCATAGCACAAGTGGCTGTGCAGCAGGTRACCAAGACTCTCTAATTTGACAATTGCAGTACCTTCCCCTCTTAATCTGCATTTTTACTGCCTCAGTCATGAGCAAAACTTTATTCCTATTTCCAGAGGATGTTAATTTGCTGTTTGTGCACTACTGCTAGATTTTAGCATGCTTTTTTAAGAAGACAAAGCCTGTTTATTTGATATCTGTGTACTTGCTTGTCTGTCCTCCTGCCCCCTTTCCAACAACAGTTTAACCTGTTGGCTAGCTTCAGCCAAATTGGAGAGAGAAAAATAATATTTTTAAGGCTTCTGTATTTGTGCAAATCTGCATCTGATATAGGAGAGACACAAATTCACATGCCCTCACTGATGTTGCAATGTGGATTCAATCACATTAATAGGTACCAGAGAAAACTACACAAGGAAGTACCCCCAAATACCCAGCCTCCAAGAAATTCTTTTACTCGTGGAACCGTTTACTGAAAAAGTAGGAACAACTCGGATGGCATTGGCTGGGGTAATTGGGATCCTTTAGGTAACAGTCGGTGCGCTGCAAAACAGAAGCTTTCAAACTTGGGAGTCTCCTGTCTAGTCTGCCCTTTGGCTTTAGCCACAGTACTCTACCCTTCATTTGCGTTAATATTAAAAGCCTTAATTCTCACAGGAATTGACTGTGACTTACTGTAAAAGCAGAACCTGTAAATAACCTCTCTAGGACTAGTAATACGTTAACAGCTTCTYCATGTTGCTGTTGAATTTACTAGGAACGCTCAAAATACTGAAAGCTCTGAAAGCATGCTTGACATAAGGGAAAACTGAGGATGGTCAAGGATGGGCACAAGTTGCCTGTAGAGATTTTGGAATCTCTGTCCTTGGTGATTTTCAAGACCTGCCAGGAGAAAGTCTTTAGCGACTTTGAATTCAGTGTTGATCCAGCTTTGACTAAGGAGTTGGACCTCCTGAGCTGCAGTCCTCAGGGACACCCTGAGGTCCTGTCCAAACTCCATGATTCTATGGAAATAAGCTTTTTTTCATCTGACAATAACATATGCAACTTGGCTTGATTATATAAAAGTGGGTTTTTTTGTTTTTTTTTTCCAAAAGTAGGAAACTGTAGAAAAGACAGAGAAGGGAAGAGTGGATAAAACTAAATGTTTCTTCAGGTCATTCAGTTGGCTGTGGATTTCCAGTTGGGTGTGGTGCAAAGGCTGTAGTAGGGTGGGCAAGACTGGGAGAAGATTGAGTTTGAGGTGAGAGGTCAGTTGGATTAAACTTTCCCTTAATTTCCGGTTGTAAAGGTTGGGTGAGAAAGAAACACAAAATGCATTTAAGATCTGTTAAGTGCCTCAACTTCATGCCCAACTTTTTTTATATTCTGCAACTTTGGGAAGAAAAATTAAAAGTAAATAAAGACAGGCATATGGGAAGCAAAATAAAATGCTGAAATCTGGCAGGGGGGTGGGGGGGAGGAGGAAGGACCTATTCTGTTATTATCTTACCTTCCTGCCATCTGGAAAGAATAGTAGACTGTTCATTAGCTCTCCAGATTCTACCTGTTGAATTTCTCATCAAAACCATTATAACAGGAGGAGGGAAATTTGTAGCAAATCTAGAATGATCTTAACTGATCTTAACTGAAGCAGTAAATACAGTCTGAAATTTGTTCCATGAATGAAGATGTGGCTTGCCTGAAGTTTTTAGCGTGACCTTTTTGAATAATTTTAGGACTTCCCCAGAGTGTGTTAGTAGTCCTTAAATTCATTACCTCCTCCATGGCGGAGGTCATCTTATTTGGATATGATCCCCTATCTCCAAACCTAGAGCTCTTTACCTCAAGTTTAAAAGAATTAATAAAATAGGAAAACTCAATGGTTTGATGCGTTCTTGTTAAGCAATTGCATCTAAGTTGTCAGGGCTGTATGCTTAAGAAAATCGCAGTGGCAGAGCGTTCTTTGAGGTGAAAGRCTTGCGAGGTAACTGCTAGTGCTTTTCTTTCTCTCCCTGCCTGTTCTAGAAATACAGTGTGTAGCCGTCTCCCTGCAGATGAGAGAGGTGGTGCCCGGGGACTTTACCGTTGCATAGTAGTGCGAGCCTGGGTGCCAAGTACTTCCCATTCAAGAAGCCATTCCCAGCTCCACTTCTCAATCTGCAGAGATTATTACAAACTATACCTAGAAAGGTACTATTACTTATTCACTTTGTCTTTAAATAAAGGCACATTTTATTCTAGTTCATGCTTTGAGTTGACTGAAGCTTAATTCTGCTGGTTAAAAAGGAGAGCTTAAGCTGTTGTCCTCAAAGCATACAGAGATGCTGACTTCAGATTCTTGGAAAGCTCTAGTATTCAGAAGGTGGAGGGTTTGTTTTGTAATTCATGTGTTATTCTGTACATGCCTAAAATAGCAGTGGTTACCTAGACGTACTATTTTAGGCCTTTCTAGGAAAATAAGTATTTTTGACTAGACTAATGTTCAGGGCTTTCCTTGTTTCATCCTGTCCTCCTCCAAATCAAAGAAGCTTACATAGAATCCGTTGGCACCTGCAATACTTTAAAACAGTGTCCTGATAAAAACAGCTTAGTAAAAATAGTTTGGAGCTAAGAGCGAAGCCTAGTGAAATTGCTGCCATGTTAAGATGAGTTGAAACATTTCTGCTGACATGTTCCGTTTTCATCCATTTTGCAGTTTGATGCTTGTTTGCCACCATGAGATGCTTTAAAGCAGGTTTCCCCCAGTTTTTGTGTCATTATATATAATCTGATGCATGTGCTTCTGTAGAAAGGAAGCACAGTGAATGGTCTGTATCATCAGAAGCATCTTGGCATCTACTCCACTCATAGGAAACTTATCAACACCGGATGCATGGTAGTTGCTTGAATAAAAGGGGTAGAAGAAACACTTTATGAATGTGTTTGATATAAGCATGTCACTTAACCTAGCTGTTTAGAGAGGACTACTCTTACCCCTTTCCAAGGAAAGGAAATTGTGCTATGTCGGCTCAGCCAAGGAGGCTTTGAGTTCACCTCCTGAGCCTGGTGCTTCAGGGCTCCGTACGCTTCAAATGCGTTTAACTGTGTTAAATGTGGCTGATCCCATGTCAACCCCCAGAGGAAAGAAGAGTTTGAACCTTGTAGGAGCAGCCCCTGATTACCGCAGTTAAGTGACCCACTGAAGTGGGGGCTCACGGCTACCATGGCAGTGAGATCCATGAGGCGCATGTCTGAAGCACCACTGCTAGTGGTACAGCCTCTGGGCAATTCCACAGCTCATTAGGGTAAACGCAACCTAAAGAATGAGGTGCTTAAGGTGGGGGACCCATATCCTTTTGGCTTTTTTGTCTTTGCCTCTATTGGCCTTGCTGCTTGAGGAGCCAGAGGTTATTTGGGTGGGTTTGGGAAGACTCTGCTGTGTGAATGTGTGGGATTGCTCTCATTAAAAAGAATCTGAGTTAGACTAGCCCTGATCCGTAGTGCTGAGTGAGCCTGAAAAGCAAGGTCAGATTCTGCTTAATGTGACAGTCAGTAGGTGAGAAAAGTGACCTAACTGCTTAACTGGCACCTTGGTTTGTGTTGAAAGATGTCATGGGCACTTTTTATTTGAATCCAAAATCCATTTTTCATCAAATGCTTTTATAATTATCTTGAAGCTGATCTTTACCGGTAACATGTAACTTCTGTTCCCACATGCAGCAYGTGCCGAGGTACCTCATGTCCTCTCTTCTGGATGAAACAATTGAGGCAGTCGTAGCAGGCCTAAACACAGCCATCTACCAGCGACCTCTTACACCGCGAGCTCCAAGGCGGAAAAGAAAAACGGGTAAGGGCATCAGAAGCCTTCTGTAGATCCCATCTGCGAAAATAAAAGCTTTGGAAAGGAAAGCTCAAGTCCTACTAAATAGTCTAAGCAGCTGTAGCCTGCCACACCTCTGCAGCTACACAGATATGCCACGTGTATTTTCTTCTCTTTCCAAGAAATATGTGTGTTCAGTTTAAAGGTCACTTTTAAATTAATGTTGATGATTTCAGTTGTTCTGCTATGCTGTGTTGTACTGTTGCAGCACACTGTAGATACCTCTGTTTGAGCTGCTTTGTGTGCAATGGGGACATGAAAAAGGGAGTGCAGGGTAAAATGCAGTGCCAGCACTCAGCCAGGTACTTGGTTGCCTTTGTCCCATCAGGTAGGAGGAAGAAAGTAGCAGGCAAAAAAAGAATTCCGACAAAATCTTCTGTTGGGAAGAAGAGTTCAGGAACACAGCTGAAGAGACGCAAGCGTCTGGTGAAGAAGAGAAGGGGGAAAAAGATGAGAATAAGATCACATGTGAGTTTCTGCCGCTATCAGAATCTCTTCCATTATTCAGCCATATGATCTACAAAAGCAGTATTGCGTGGGATTCAGTGGGAAAATACTGTTTTATAATGATAACAAGATTACCTCTTTCTGTGGGAGTATGTGCAGGTCCGTAAAGACATTCTACATGGGAATAAATTATGACTTCCAAGCAGGCCTGCTGGGTTCGCTGACAAAACCTGTCATCTCAACTGCAGGGATCACTCTGTAAAGTGTGTCCTTCAGGCTTTGTGTTATGTTTCCGCCATTAAACTCTAGTGTTTACTTGATGTTGATACAAACTCGGTTACACTTGCCACCGCTTCCTCCTATTTGTTTTAATAGGCTATGGATACTTGTGTCTGTGGTGTTGCAAACCCAGTTAATTAGTTATGAGGGCTGTCAAAATCCCTCTTCAGCTGTGGATAGTGTTCTCGTTTGAACTCCACCGAGTACTCTGCACCAGCTTGACTTTTGTCTTGACCTACCTGAACTAAAGGATACTTCCTTAAGTCTAGTATGTGCAGTCTCTGTAGGAAGTGACATGCAGATTATGATTGGAAGTTTAATAAATACTTTGAAACAAAAATATAAAATAACTGCACACCACTTCTGCTACAGGATGCTGCAGATCAGAGTTGATAATAACCTGATCACTGTACTTTGGTTAACTATAGAATTTGGAGCTTTAAACACAGGATGTGCATCTACTCTAACATGCTTCCCAATCTCAGCCAGTGAACTATGCAGATAAGCCAAAATTGAAGTTAAAATAGTGCTTCCAAACTGCCATAGTTTCTCGGGGCTGTTTCTCTAATGGCATTTTTGCACTCATAGACCATTATAATATACTGTACTTTTGATATTGACAGAAGCTTGTTTTGCAATATGTAGATACAAATAACCTAATGTCTTTATCTGTGCAGGTAAAAAATGAGGTTACTACTCGCTCCCGTATCGCAAGAACTCTGGGTCTTGGTAGACCCATGTGTGGAGCCTCAATTCCTTCTGTATACAAAGCAACGGAGCCCTCGCTTGGTCTTATGAGAGCAGATATCGGTGCAGCTTCTCTGTCCGTGTTTGGAGATCCCTATGAATTGGATCCTTACGAAAGGTAAAATAGCTTCAGATTATGTTTGAGGACCTGATAATTTCACAAGCATCAGTGTGTTTGTGTGTGCAGGTAGGTATATTCATATCTTTTTGAATATTTGAAACCTGGCTATTGTGAGGTTTAGGAAGCTGATGTATTGGGTTATATTTTGGAAAAGAGGTTGTGGATTATTGCAAGTAGTGTAAACCTCGGATCTGAAGACAACTTTGGATACGCAACTCGCAATAATCTATTGGCCTATTTGTTTTTTTTCTTCCCTTCTCAGCCCTCTTTAAAGAGGTTTGCCAAAATGATAAGCCTCATAGAAAACTTAGCCAAGGTTTTCATGAGGTTATTCAAAGGCCAGAATCTGAAGGAGTCAATCTTAATTGGTTATTACTTACTAGTTTTAACTGAAGATAGCCAGCATTTTTGGTATACGGTGTACAGTAACTTAATGTAGAATTCAGTAGACCTCTAGAATCTTCCATGCTTCTCTCCTTCCCCTTCTTCCCTTTTCCAGATACTTTGAGGTGAAATCCTACTATGTCATAGTCTTTACTCTTAAGCCCTAGATCTTGGAAGGGGGAAGCTGAGGAGAGGGATCTGAAGTTAGTGTTGTCAAAGTTCAGTTTTCCCACTAAATAAACTGGTTTGGCTGTCTTTTAGAAGGACGCTGCCCATTTAATGTTTAAAAAAAAAAAATTTACATTTGAATCTAAATTACTGTCCTATTAGCCACAGAAAGCAAATATATTGGAGAAGTCATCTTATGTATATATTGTAATAAAACAAGTAATACTTTAACCATATCTGTTCTGTTGATCTTACCTATTCCATACATTTGACATGAAAAAACTCACGTGTTTGTGTTTTGATTTGTTTTACCCACAGTAACGAAGAGGTTCCAGCAAATCCAGATTCACCAGTGAGCGCTAAAAGGAGAGTTCTCTCGCAGTCAGCGCTGAGGTCTCATCGTCCTGTAGCTAGACCCATTTCTGTAGGACTTSCCAGGTAAAACAAAAAACAAAAAAACAAACAAACAAAAAAACCTTTCAAGTGAAGTGTTTCTTGTTTTGTTTGTTTGTGTTTTTTAATTGTGTAATTACCCTAACAAAAAAGCAACCTAAGTGATCATCCTGGTTTAATTTTTTTCTTGCCCTGAGCACTTTGAAGGAGTGAGGGGGGGTATAGGTATATAAATCACTGTAATATTTCGTGCAAGAATTGCTCTTTATGTTGAAGGACCCACACTTTTTCTTCTTTAATAGCTCTAATTCTTGCATTGAAATTTCAGATTCATCTTTCCACCGTAACCCTGGTTCTTTTCACTTAGCTTGTGATTTTAAACATACCAGTGGAGTTACTAAGAAATCCCTAGGCTCATTAACTTTTAAAAACCAGCTTGTTTGTTTGAGAGGGCAGGGGAATCTAGTTACGCGCTCATTTTGTGCTCTGCAGTGCCAGTTATTGGCCTGCCCTGAGTAGTAGGGTGCAATTGCCTGCACATCCAGAGGAGGAAATGAGGGATGTACTCACATCACCCAATTCCTCTGCCATTTGGAGCTCTGAAAATCGAGAGATGACTCTCTGCTTTGAACCCTCAGTTTAACGACTGCTTTGCTGTCTGACCGGTGTCTGCCTGTGTGCGAATCGCACGCCCCGGCACTGGCTGGGGGGCGTTAYGGGACCGGGTGCGTTATGTTGCAGCTGAAGGAGGCTCCGGCCGGAGCACGTAGCGAGGCAGTGATGGGCCTCTCTGGGCCTGGGCCATGGGATGCAGCACGGAGGAGTGGGACATGGGGAGCAGAAGCATGGTGAGGAGAAAAGGGAGAGGAAAAATGACCGGAGCAAGTACAAACTGAGTCACAGAAAACTGCAAGGCAAGGGGAACCAAAGAGCTAGGAGAAATGGAGAGCTCGACTTAAATGATTAAAGGGTGTGAGATCTACATGGCTGTCCTCTGATGTATCTGGCTTACAGTGAAGACTTGTTTATCAGGATTAAAATAGTATATTTCTATGATAACTTTGAATATTCCTCTGCTTTTCCCGTCTCTATCCTGACAGAAGCCTTTCAGGAAGATTTCCTTCTCCTCTGAGGTAGCTTGGATAGCATGGTTTTCAGAAGGCAGAACTATTTAGCTGAAATCCGGTTTTTTAGAGTTATGATTTGCCTGGAATATAGTGAATTTCTCTGTCTGGTCTGGGAGGCCAGTGTTTTTACCTGTCCCATTCTGTCTTTCTGTTGTATGCTATTACAGGTTTCTGGTGTAAATTCTGTTTGGAAAGCTTGCTTTGTTGTCATCCAGAAATGAAGCACAGCTCCCTGGAAGACCTGAGTCTACTGGTCCCTTAATATATCAGAACCTTTTGGAAGTTGTTTTAAAAAACATCAACACACAAACAAACAAAAACTAAAAAGAAAAGTTTGGGTGGTATTTCCCCCCCCCCTTTTTTTTTGTCTTTATAAACTTGGTCCATAAAATAGGAATCACAGTAAAATGATGTTTCAAGAACAGAGAAATTACAGTTATAAACCATTTCTTAAGACTGAGTAATGTGTGAAGGGGAGTTTGTGCTGCCCCATGTGGGGGAGCACTGCTGTTGTTTTTCAGTGTAGTTCCTCCTGTGCTATGCTCTTAAGTACCTACCAGTAGGCATCTATGGGAATTCTAACAATTGATGCTAAACGTTGGTTTAAGTTTCATCAATTTTTTTTTTTAATAGCAGTGTAGGTCTGAGGAATAGACTTGTGATCCTGACTGGGTGGGAAGAAGAGAGACAGCTGGGATGCAGCAGTTCAGCACTGTGAAGTGCTGAACAACAGCTAATGCTTCCAAAATGAACCTTAAACACGCTGGAAAGTTAATCTTGCTATGTAACACAATGAGCATTGCCCTTAAATAAGATGAGAAACATTTGCTTACCAAAGGTTCCTGGTGCAATTACGTGCTTTCCTATTCTGTGGTGTTCCTGCAGGAAATAACTAAATGCTTCAACTTCTGCTTATCGGAGGGAGGTGGGAGCTGGATGACACTAATGAAGCCGAAATTATAAGTGAACTTCCCTGGCTGACTTCTGTTTCTGCCCTTGATGGTTGATTTTGGTTTCTTTTTAATGTAACGTGTGTGTATAGAACAAGTGCTGTAAGAGTAAAGGAAATGTAACCCCTCTGAAACATGCAGAAGCAGTGTACCTGCCCTGAGTCCTGATCAAGAAGCAGAAGCTGCCCCTGTGCCTGACCTGCTGGGAAGTATCCTGTCTGGACAGAGCTTCCTCATGATGAGTAGTTCAGATGTGGTCATCAACAGAGATGGCTCACTGACGGCGAAGAAGGCAGGTAAGGGTTTGGTACTTCTGTCGTACCGTAACTACTCTGCTTGTATTATTCACATCTGCCCCTGTCCCACAGGCTGTGTAGTTTCAAACACATGGATAGTCTTACTGAGCGTTTGGATACATTGGATAGGAGCACTCGATACCACCAGTACTCCAAGTGATAAGATTCTTATGTGCTCTGAAATAGTGTTGCTTGTTTCTGTTTTAATTGCAGAGCTGCAGTGTTATTGAAGGATCTTGTTTTTAATAGGTAGTTTTCTGCCTTCAAAAAAACTGCACTGTAGTTTTATCCTTTGCTATAATAAGTGGAGGGTTAGACAGAGCAGAGGTATCTTAGTACCCAGTTCCTCTGGCATTTCTCCTGCATTGCTTCCTTGCCTGTGAACTGTACTTTGATTTGAAGAGTGGTGATAAGGACCTTGGCAAGATGTTTCTTTTCAAAAGATATGGCTCTAGAATACATGTTAGCATCTTCAGCTCTGTCTTCCCTTGGAATGGTCTTATTTGGAAAGAATCCCTTCAAATTAAAACTTCAAGCACTGTGCTTAAAATAAGCGCCCATAGCATCCTCTGTTACACTGTCCACAGTAGTTTTTATGRTCCGGCGACTGTGAGCTAATAAACATGAATCTAGTGACATCTACGGAACAGGATAATTTGTTTCCTAAATATTAATGTTTACCTCAAAGATGCAGTTGTCTGGCATTAAACATTGAGTGGCTGACCAGAATAATAACTATTGACTGTTGTCTTACTGTGTAGTATGTCTGCAAGCCAAAGTGGAACTTAAAAGAAGTATAGAGTTAATCATTTTTAATGTTGGGGAAAACTGACTGAATGTGTATTGAACAGCTTAATTGTTCTCTTGTATGACATAGCTCCGCTTCCTAGAAAATCAACAAGTGACTCCAGAGTGGATGATGGTTCAGGACATAACCTTCAACCAAGTGCAGTGTACTCAGGGACCACAGCAAGCAGCTCTGTTGCTGGACCTTCGTCTTCCTTGGGGACGAATCCTCAAACCAGACCCACCTCATCGAGCTTGTTTTCATCACCTTCACCCTCATTGAGCAAGACTGAGCCTGCAACAAACCCTGCACAGGCTACATCAGAAAAGGCAACTGTCAGATCAGAATATTCAGTGATGCCCAGATCTGTTCAAACTCACAGTATGCCTAGTCTGAGTAGGCATGGCTCCAAGTCAGATGAAATGCCCAGATTTAATGGAAACTCTAAATGCTTTGCACCCTCTGACACGTCTTCAAAGACCCCGAGCTGTAACTTGAAATCTGGTTCAAAAGCTGTAAATGTGAGGCAGCCGTTAAAACCACCTCCTAAGAGAATTGATATCTTTGAGCTTCCCAGGATACCAAAGATTAAAAAGGAAACCAGCAGCAAGCACGTGGAACCAGATCCTGCAGGAAGCCAAAGCTGTGACATCCCTAGCTCCTGTATAACCCAGCTGACTGGCAAAGAGGGCGCTAATCAGCCGGGTAAGGGTAGCAAGGTGGAGAGTCAGAAGTCAAATGCCAAGGAATCTCAGCAACAAATGCGTACGAGTGGGGTATCTTTTTCTACCAATACAGGCATGTATAGCAGTTCATCACTACTGGGCACTTCGAGGGGCAAAGGCCCAAGCTCTTTTGAGAGTTTTAAAATTAATATTCCTGGAAACGCAGGGCATTCGAGCGGACTGTCTAACCCAGGATTTTGTAACACCTTCCGCCCTGTTGACGACAAAGTGCAGCAGAAGGAGAGTTCTTCACCTCTTTTCTCTGTTAAGAAAAAACAGGTCAAAAGTGAAATATATGATCCCTTTGAGCCAACAGGGTCAGACTCAAGTTCAGCAAACAGCAGTCCTGAAAGGCTTGGCTCAGGGATCCCGCTGACTAATATTACCAGGACTATTTCCATTGAAAATCCAAAAGTTCAAACGTTTCAAACTGTCCGTCGTTTTACCCCTTACACAGTAGAAAATATATTTGGGTCTGGGGCTGAATCTGATGTACCATCTAGTAATGCAGAGTCTCATGATGATGTGACAGTAGAAAGTAGGATTGTAGAACAGATCTCTGATACAGAGGAACAAGAAAATATGGATGAGGAAGATCATCTAAGCAGTCCTTGCACTTCATCTGCTGTTAAGCAAATTTCTAATGCAGAACCTTTAAAGGAGGAAAGCAAAGAGGGCCCTAATGCATTCTTTAACGCTGAAGAATTGATTAGATCTAATATTAATGTGAAGCTAGAACCAGCTAGTCCATCAAAGAATGATGGGCAGCAAAAAGTCCAAAAAATAGAACAGGCAGAGAGGCGATCACGTTCCAGATCCTGTTCAAACTCCAGTTCCCGAAGCAAGAAGAAGACGAAAAGGAAAAAGGCACTTGTCAAAGAGCATAAGAGATCCCGATCGGGATCTAGGGATAGAGCACGCTCAAGGGACCGAAGCTCCAGGTCCACCTCTTGGTCAAGTGCAGAAGAGCATAGCAAAACACACATGTCGAAACCCAAGAGCAGGAGGTCTTCTACTGACCGTTCTAGTAGTCATGAGCGATCTAAAAAAAAGAAAATGAAGAATAAAACCAGGGATAAAAAGGCAAAAACTTCCTGGTCTAGGGAGAGAAGGAAATCTAGGTCATGTTCAGGGAGCCCTGGAAGTACTTCAGAGTTTTATGAAAATAGGAAAAAGAAAAGACGGTCTCGATCAAGATCAAGACGGAGGGAGCGTTCCCGATCGAATAGTATTGAGAGGACTAAGAGGCGGAAACATAGGAGGGACAAAAGCTATGAGAGATACGACAAAGATAGTAGCTTGAGGTCCAGAGAGAGAAAGAGATCAAGATCCAGGTCTCGGGAGAGGAGAAAGTGGAGGTCTCGGTCTCGCTCTGCATCTCGGTCTCGGGAGCACAAAAGCACCAAGTCAAAGGAGAAGAGACCAAGATCGAGATCACGTTCCAAAGAAAGAAAACACAAATCAAAAGAGACCTCACTTCTTCCTCCCCCAGAAGAGGATCAAATGCCTCCAGCAGAAAATGTATCCAGGTGCCTGGAGCAGCCCCATTCCTTCAAACAAGAGCCTAAGRAGGAGCTAGCACTAGAACAGATTTCCATAACCATCCAACCAAACATCAAACTTGAGGAGGAAATACAGGCTGCGATCCCAGTACAGCTGAGGGAACCCCAAGAGAGTATAAAGGTGGAACAGATCTGTGAGGACGTGAGAAATGAAATTGCATTCCCTGTGCCAGAGAACATGAGCATTTCTCTTCCAGTTGGCAGTGTGGATTCTTTAGCTGAAAAGGAATTAATGAATAATAGTGATTCAGCAGCGCTTGGTAGCTGTAGCAATACAAACCTCGAGATTACAGTTAAAATAGAAAACACTGCTCTGTGTGCATCTCTGATGGAACCACCTCAGAAGAAGGAAGTTACCATGCAAGCTCGGACTGAGGCTGCACCAATTCAAAGCTCATCCAAAAGTGAAATAACAGACTGTGTGAAAGATGTTAACAATGAGTGCCTTGTGTCAAATGAAAAAGCCAGCAATTTCAATAAGCCTGAACTGGAGGTGGTACCTCAGAGTCCTGTGTTGAAATCTAAAGCACCAGTGAAAAGGGTTACCTGGAACCTTCAGGAGGAAGAAAGCGGTGCGTTGTCTGCCGGAAAAGCTCCTAGTAAGTCTGTCTTGGTCTTTGGGAAAACAAATAGCAGGTGAAGCAGGCTGTGTGAGGGTTGGAGTCTAGGTGCCTGACTAAATGTGGCTGTAGTGTAATAGGTTACTCTGTCATCTGAGCTGGGTTGACACTGGGCCTTCGCAGTCCTGAAAGCCTGTGTTTTGCACTTGTTGAAATCATGAGGTCAATCATGTTAATGAAGCAGTAGAGGCAGGCTGAGAGGACATGCTGTCATGTAGCACAGCTCAGCTGGCAGCTTGTTAAGCTGTGACGTGCATCCTGGGACCAGGTCCCTGAGCTAGCGGTCTACGTTCCACACCTTCTGCAGTTAACTAGAATGATATTTCCCCCCCCCCCCCTTGAAACTCTTAAAATTTTTCGAAACTGAGCAGCTCTGCACATCTCTGCGGTTCACCCTTGCGAGCTCTGCTGAGCTGAGGCTGCTGAAAAGGGCTTGGCTGGGACCCTGTGCTTTCGGTGTTGACGAAGTTGTTTGTGTGGTTCTCGATTACTCTCACGCAAACGCTGTAAAAAGCAATTGCAGGAGTGGATGAGAAGTYCTCCATTAACAGAAGCTGTAAAACATTAATGCATTGTTAAACAAAACCCTTCTATAGCCAGCCCTGTTGATAGACTTCTTGTTTTATAACTGGCTTTGAATCTTTGACCTACTAGGTTTATGTTGTTCTTAAATGCCTTCTATTTTTCTTCTCTTGGGGAACCTAGGGATGCCGTTTTACAGACTTCAGAGAGCAAAAGAAGGGGCCTGGAAAGCTGAGGACTTGAACCAAACGTTAAATCAGGTGCAGTTAAATGAGCCTCCTCCAACCAATTATATGATTCCTGAGCCTATGTTTCCTGATCTAGATTCCTCTCAGGTTGGTTCCTTTTCCAGCAGCCGAGTGTTGTGGAAGGCATCCCACCTCATCTGTGCCCTCGTTGTGCAACACCCTCCTCTCATGGCAGAGTTCTTCTTCTGCGTGCAGTACATTTCATGTAGCCCACACACCTCAGCAATCCTCTACTCATTTAATCTTTCAAGTGGTCCTTACGGTTGAAGAAGCACGTCTTATTTTGCACTACACGTGCAGCTTCTTTGTTGAAAGATGGTGCTGTTTGAGAAGCTGCAAACTATTTGGTGGCTGTAAAAACTGGCCTGCTGGTAGTTGGTTTGTGCCGTCAGACTTTGTCTCTGTTATCCACCAGTGCAGTGCTGAGTGGCGCCAGTGCCGGTTGCTGTTGCACAGAGACCTAGTTGAGAGTTGGGTCTTCAGCCTCCCTGGTTAAAACTAGTAATTACTTGCCTGTTTCAGTGGATAAAAGCTGTTTTGAAAATCCTGATCTGATTCTTCTAAGTACAAGCATTTACGAAATTGTCTGTTTCACAGGTGTACTGTCAAAATATACCTTTGACGCCACCTCTGCCCTCAAGCCTTCCCCCCTATGCACCTGTCAGCCAGCCCACGGTTCAGTTTATCATGCAGGGCAGTCTTCCAGCGCTTGGCTGTGTGGCAGGGCAGAGCTTGACTCCAGAGCCAGGCAGCCTGGCTACTGCGTCTGAACCAGGAATTCAAGCTGCTTCTGTTGGAAACGCAGAAGAAAAGACGAAAGCGCCCAAACCTCCAGTGGATAAAACAAAAAATGAAGAAGTGAGTGAATGCTGTCAAGTAGCAAACGTGTAGCTAGAATTAGGCATGCAAGCCGCATTAAAGACACGTTAACTATAGAACGTTTAAAAAAGTGCTTTAAAAAAGGTACAGAATAATTTTACTCAAAGCAAGGGTTCCTTATAGCACAAACTGGTTTGTTTCAGAACTGCAATTTACAGGGAAGGAGATCAGTTTATGAGGCTAGCTCTTACTTGGGTTGTTGAAATTGTGAAATGAGTCTTAATTTACATTGTTAGCTCGTTTCTAAGAGAACTAGATTTGGAAAGCATTCCCTGGATAACACAAGGTAATGAATTTCTCTTTGCTGTGTAGTACATGAAGAAGCTTCACATGCAGGAAAGGGCTGTGGAAGAGGTGAAACTTGCTATTAAACCCTTCTACCAGAAGAGGGAGATTACAAAGGAGGAATACAAGAATATTCTGCGAAAAGCAGTGCAAAAGGTAAGGTGACAGTGAATTGACCTGAAGAGGAGGAGCTGTACAGACAGCTAAACAGGTGGCAATACTTTGAATTGCATTTATGAACTTCGGTAAAGACATGCTGTAACAGAATAGCTGATCTTTGGACTCTAACTTGGACTCTGCAGTCTTTCGGTGAAGCAGGAGTTGCTTTAAGCAGGGCTGAACGTGCCGTTTATGAGAGCTGCTGGACTGTTCCTTTTATAAGATCATGTTTAGCAATGTTCTAAGCCCCTGAAAACTTAAGCTGCCTGTCCTGCAGCATCACGTGGCATGTGTCTTGGGAATGGTCAGATCTTTCTTGTTATGGACTCTGGCCAGAAGGCTCAAGCTGCTTCTGATTAAAAGTTAGAAAATACTTGGTATGCTAAAATCCGGTAACACTTCCTGTAATGTCCGTGTGCTTTGGAGGAGGGCCTTGTAGTTTAGCTGACATTGACTTTGGTCTCAAATCTTAGTGCTGACCAGATCGTGATTTAAAAATTACCTGATGAGCAGGTGAACACATGTGGTCTTGTGAGAATAAGTAATGATTTTGTGGTCAAGGCGCTTAGATGATGCCTCAGAGAACTGTATCACAGAGGAAAAAAATGGTATGACTTTTGCTCAAACGCATTTAGACCAAGATCTCAGTTGCACATATTACAAATGAACATGGAGGACAGAGCTAGAGTTAGTGCAAGGTTGCTGTAAACCACGCAAGGCAGGTTGAGAGCAGTCTTACCCATGTTGAGTTTTCTGCTTTGTGTATCCTGCTACGTGATGTTAATGCCTTTGCAGGAGTCGGTCCTGCGAGGAAGCTTAGAGTGTAGGAAGCTTAGGGTGTCACGATTGTTTGTCTGTATCTGCCTGAACTATTACAGTACCGTTAACTGGCTGAATGCCTTTTCTAATCCCTTGTAGATCTGCCACAGCAAAAGTGGAGAAATCAACCCTATGAAGGTAGCCAATCTGGTAAAGGCATATGTGGAAAAATACAAACATATGAGGAAGCATAAGAAGTCTGATGGTGAAGATGTGCGTGAAGTGGAAAACTGAGAACAAGCCAGAGCCAGCATAACTTGGACTGAACTTGCTCTGGCTGAGAACATTATTCCAGAGGGAATAATAGATCTGCAGTTGCATCTCATTGAAAACAAAGTGCAGAGAAGCAAAATGCTAATAGGATTTATCTGCTGAATCTACTTTTGAATTGTTTCCATATGGGAATGAACTTGGGGTTTTTCTTGGATTACCTACAGATGTAGAGCTAAATAATCATCAAATGCCTCAGACCAGCAGAGTAATTCCAGGGGAAACACAGAAGAGATTAATGTTTGGGACTCCCAAATTGCTACAGTTTTCAGGGTTACTTTAATCACAATTTTGGGCTGTGCACCTGTCTCGCTAAAAGTTTCAAACTGGACACCACTTTTCATATACAGTATATCAAGAACTATATACTGTCTCCCTTATGTTTATTTATCAAATATGGATTGTCTTTAGAAACTCCTGATTTGATACTTGAAATGTGGTATTTTTAGCCCGCTCGATGGTGAGCGAAGCTTTACTCGCTCTGTCATTTGGGGATTGCAAAAGTGAGCTAACCTTTATAAATTGACTTCAGAAACACGGCTCAAGCTGTGGTGTTTATTTACATTTGGTTGGAAGTATCTTGTTAGTAAAGAGTTTAATTCTGGGGTGGGAGATTATGTTGCACTTCTGTAAATAATGCACTGATGGCTGGTTTTGTGTCTGCCTTTCAGGAAAAATGAAACAAAAAGTAAACATTGTGAATTTTCAGTACAAGCTTGAGGGATGGGATAAGGTGAACTGATGTACAAAGCAGAAATGTGACAGAATTTATAAAGTTATTTTGAATGGTTTTAGTCCTACAGCAGGTGTCATTTGTTTGTCTTACAGCTGCCTCTTTCATTGGCTATCCTGTCTATACCTGCCCACTTGGCTCTTACAGGAGGAATACTGTGTTTCTAGAAGAGGATTGGAGTTGGATAAGTAATTTCTCCTCCTCTGTAGGAGGACCGGTTCACATCTGAATCAGCAAAGGAAACTAGCACATATAATGACTTCATCTTGCTTTCTTTAAAAGCACTTCTTGTTCACATGCACTGCAGAGCGACCAATCTTTTTTTTTTTTTTTTTTTTTTTTAAGTGGACATCTGAAAAGTAGTGACTGACAAATATATTCAGCACCCGGCAAAAACTATCATTCCCCATATTCCTATGTTTAGGAAGAGGAAAAGCATTTAATAGGGAAGCTGAACAGAGAAACAGTAGGTTACAACTTAGAAACTGCCTTTCCCTTCAATGGGAACTGAATATCCATGGCCCACTGGAGCAGACAGTAGCAAAGCTTGTTAAGACAGTGCTCCCTAACCTCTTAGGGTGCATTCGGAAACCATCTTCTTTGAGGATAGTCTTGTCTGCTCATCTGCAAAGAGCCAACAATTGGGGGTCTCTTGGATCATTTTTTAAAAAGCAAATTACACTTGCACTTTTTTTTTCCTGGTGAGCCTAGGAATAGCTCAYAAGTACCAAGACCTCTGATCACTTGCTGGTAGTCCTGACTCTTCAATGAACTCTGACTTGTAGCATGAGCTTCCCTGCCTGCCTGTGCTTTGACTGCGGCTCCAAGTAGCTGGCCTGGAGACTTTAACTAAACAAGCCCATGCACCAGTACTGCGTGCACTGGCAAAATGCTTCTCTCACTCCCATGGTTCACTGTCCTAGAGATGTGCTGATGGACAAACCCTGAGCATTTTGGAAGTGGTCTTCCCTGTCTCAGGTTGCTCTTTCGTACCCTTGGAGATTTTAGAACAAAGCCTAGTTAGACACATTCTCTGTAAAACTGCAAAAGAGTATCTGAATGAGAAGTGAGTTTTAGTTTTAAACCTAAACTTRTAGCTATAGTATATACCTAGCAGATGGGTGTGGGGTTGAAAATGTAAACACTCCTCATTAGACTTGACAAAGTTCAGAGATCTTTATGGCAGTGTTGGCACAAGATTAAGCAAGCATAATCTAGTTGTGAGTACGCTTAGGCTGAAAATGGGAAGCCTTCAGCTTGATCAGAGGAAATGATTATGGAATAACCTGCCACCCAAAATAAGAAAGAGTAGCTAGTTTGAAAACAGAGCTTGACCAGATAACGGAAGGAATTACACTGTTAACCAGGAACACCATTTCAGTCTTTTTTGCTCCTCTGAGTGAATCGCTACTTTAAATTATTGTTTCGTATTAGCTTTGACTTAGCAGTAAAGATGACAGCCTGTTGCAAGATAAACTAGAAATGCATGTACTGTAAGAACTGTTAAATCTCAATCAGCTTTGCATCTGACGTTGCCCAGAGGAGGGAGGAAGCAGAAGAATGCGCATTGTGCAAGTGCTTTCCCTGAAGTTACATGAGCAAGAGTTCTGGTTCATTCTTTCCTCCTGTCTATTGTTAAGAATAAATCCATTCCATGGGAAGCCAGCCCTTGGGTGAGGTAATAGGAAATACATCTAAAAATGCTGCCTTCTGCATGTTCCATGAAACAGGTCATCTAGTATACTGCATATTCTCCTTGGGGGGKTTTTGTTTGTTTTTGTTGTTTTTTCTTCCCCCTCTATGACCCTCTTGGATGAGGTGCTGCCACCTGTTTAATGAAAGATTTTATTTATTCAGCCCATGTAGGACTTCAGTAGTGTGACTTCCTGTTAGTGTCCTTTCCCTCCTCTACAACAACAGGAGTAACACCAAACAAAAGCTCCTTTGGCAAAGGCACGCGTGGCGCTGTAAAAAGTTGATACTACAACTACTCTGCTACTGTCTTTATCTCATAGGAGTCCTCCAGAGCTGCCTCCTGGACATCACTGATGGCCCTAGAAGAGGAGGTTTTCTTTGTAGAAATAAGCTCTCTGGGCTTTGGAAGGTAGCTCTGAAAAAGGAGTGTCCTGCCCTTAGTGCTCAGCATTTGCTAGCCTCGCTGGTGCTATTGCACGTATGGGTAGGAAAGCTCGTGTAGAGCTAGGTGGGCCCCAACCCTGGGCTGTGAAGGTGAGGACAGGGTGGGGTCAGCACTGCTCTTGGCTGTGTTGTCCCATTTCATCCCATCTGCCAGCCCCGTGCCGCACTGCTGGCTGTGGTTGTTTGTATGTTTAGGACTGTTGCATGCAGAGCCTCGCTAACCATTCGGGAAGTTGAGCCAAGGTTCTCGCATTTCAAGAAATGACCCTTTCCTTTGGAGCTATGGTGGTTTGGATGGTATATCACGCACCGGGGCCAGGATCTTGGTTAGTTGCTGATTTCTGTGTGAGAAATGATTCATAATCCTTGAGATTCACACACTGGTAGGAGAGGCTTAGCTTGCCCACAACAGGGATTCAGAAATAATTAGATAACTATGCATTTTAACTGTTTTTCTGCTAAACAAGTGTAGGAAAAGAAAGTGCAAATACTGGAGAGCATGAAGAGGAACAGTTCCTAAGTCCTCCAAATTACAGGCAGCTGGAAATAAGAGGCTGGGATCACTCTGTCTCAGTACTTATGTAGTGAGTTAGACTTTGATTTCTGGCCAGAGGCGCTTGGGTGGTTGGGGAGCTGCCCTGAGGATGGATGGATGGATGGATGGATGGAGAAAGAGAGGGTGGGGTTGCCAGGGCAGGCCTCCAGAGGCGGGGAGAGAGATGAGGAAGCAAAAGGAGGAGGCCGAGTGAACCGGAGGATCTGGTGCTGCGCTGCAGAGCCATGGCCCAGCCCCGAGCCTGTGAGTAGCTGCCCCTGGCTCTTTCTGCTGCACGTGGGGCCCCAGTTCAGAGCTGCGGTGGGAGCCCTTTGGCTCCTCTTTCTGAAGGAGAGAGAGAGAAGAGAGCAGCATGTTTAGGAGAGGGTAAAATCTTTCTTTCCTAGGAGGCTCGGTGCCTGTTCCAGGTTTATGTGGTGATGCTGAAAGCTGATGAGTTGCTCCTGAGTGTGGAGCCTTGCGCAAGGAGATACCACATGTGGTGTCACTTGGCAAGGAAGTGAAACGAGGGGAAGGAAGGAGAGGGAAGAAAGCTCAACTTTATTTTATTTTAGTGTCCCCCCCTCCCCAATCTCTTCTTGCATGTAAATCTCTCTGCTCTGAATACCATCTCTTTGGGGCTGGTCTGGCTTCACCAGCCATGCGCGATTCTCTTTTCCTGCTTCGTTCCCGTATGGAACCCTGGTGTCCTCCTGATATACTTGCTGACCTCCTCAGGCTGGCAGTAGCTCCTCAGAGACCTATAGCGTGCATCTAGAGGATGAGGATGTGAGAGAGGGAAGTGCCTGAACTCAACAGCCCTGTCTCATGTGCTGCGGTCTGGACCCTGGGAGTGGGTGGCAGCACAAGGACTGGCTCGGCGAGTTACTCAGAACTGCTCTGCCCCGTCAGCCCYGGGCTGGGAGTGAAAAACTGCTGTCCTCAGATGAGATGTGTCTGCTGCTGGAGCTCTCACAGTGTTTTAATGAGAAATAAGCTGATAACGTGGCCCCTGGGTTACTGCTCAAAATCTGATGGGCGCTGTTTCCCCTACTGCTCCCAGTGTCCTCAGTCCCAGCCAAGATAGCCAAGATCATCTTGCCTCTGCTTTTGTTTGCTCTCCTGAGAGAGCACAGGAGCTGTTCAAACAGCAGTCTGAGCCCCAAGCTGCGGCTGTGCTGTTGAAACAGCTCCTCTGTTTGGCCTCTGTTTTTTCTTGCTGAGCTTTTTTCTTGCTGGGCTTTCTCTCACTGGGCAAAACGATCTGAAAATTGTGATGAGCTCAAGCTCTCAAAGGAACCAGCGGTCTGCAGTCGTAAGGGTGTAAGTCTCTCTCCCAGCAGGCAAGAAAGCAGGCCGATGGCCGAGCGCGTGGTGCATGGTCCTTAACCACCTTTCCTGTCCCATGCGTCCAGGTCAGGAGCAGGAGGAGGGTTTGCGTGAAGTGACTCTCTCTACCCAGAGGCTGCGAGTGCTGCCTTCAGCAGTCCTGAGCAACCCCACGCTGGAGAGTCTTGACCTCGACAGGAACAAACTCAAACACATCACTGGCATTTCTAAGCTTTGCAACTTGAAGAAGTTGATACTATCCAAGAATGAGATTGTGGACTTTCCGGATGAAATCCAGAGCCTGGTCTATTTAGAGAAACTTGAACTGAATCAGAACCAAATCCGGGTCATTCCAGAGGGGATTTTCTCCCATCTCTCCAGGCTCAAACACTTGCGGCTGAACAACAACCGCCTCTGTGCTCTCCCCAGGGACCTGGCAGCGTGTCAAGGCAGCCTCCAGTATCTCAACCTGTCCAACAACTTGTTTCGAACCTTCCCCCAGCCTGTCCTGCAGCTGACAAATTTACAAGAGCTCCACGTGCAGAATAATGCCCTTCGCCAGCTCCCCAAGGAGCTGTTTCAGGGGCAGTCCCTGAAAATGTTCAAGGCCAATGGGAACCCGCTCAAGGAGCCACCCAGTGAAGTGTGCGCTGGTGGCCTCCAGCAGATCCTGAATTACTTCACGCAGCTGCAAGACTGTTCGGGGCAGGAGGACAGGAGGGTCAAGACCATGTTCCTGGGGGCTTCGCTGGCRGGAAAATCCACCATTTGCAAAAGCCTGAAGCAGGGGCAAACCAAACTGGTGCCTGAGGAAGAGCGAACGGTTGGGATCGAGATCAGCGAGTTTCGGATCGAGGACTTCRCTTTTCTCTTCTGGGACTTTGCTGGCCAGCTGGAGTATTACATGACTCACCATGTATTCATCACCCCACAGGCACTTGTCATCCTTGTCATCAATCTCCATATGTAAGTACTGTGCAGGTTTGAGTTCACAGTGGGYGGGAGAAGAAAAACGAGTCTGGGTTGGAGACGCTTCCCTCTGCTCTGGATCAGTGCCCTTTCCATGAGACCTTGATGCCTGTTCTTTTCTCCACTGGAGTAACTAACTCCCCCTCTTCCGCTTCTTGGAGGTGACGCTTTTTATTAAACCATTAGATCGGTCATTATCTTGCCTAAGCCCTCTGTTTTGGGAGGTTAGGGAAGTATTGACTTGTTATATGAGAATTTACTCCAATCTAAACAGTCCCCACCTCTGCTTTCTGCATTGAAAATACCTCTACAAGCCCTCGCTTCTCTTCTAGTGATCCCTGAAAGCACAGGGAGCATCAGGCTTGGGCTTTTTGATACAGAGGGATGCTCTCATCCACAGCAGAGGGGATGAGACAGCCCCCAGCTTTAGTCAACTTAGCTTATGGAGAGGAAACTGGTAGCCGGGGGTTGGATATGGCCCGTGGCAACATTTAGGAGATCTGGGCTCTTCTCTAGTCAATTCCTGGGTCAACACAGGGCACTTCATTAGGCTTGCGCTGGTGGGAGCTGGCTGAAGACTCAGAGGAGAGACGATGAATTTGGTGGGATTTTTTTTTTTTCCCTGATCCCTCCCCAGGTACCAAACTAATGACAATACCTTCAAGGACCTTGTGGGTTTCTGGATCAACAACCTGTCCATGCGAGTGCCAAACTCGGTGGTGCTCCCTGTGGGAACCCACACTGACTGTTGCCAGGAGGGGGAAGTGGAGGAGAAGAGGCGCGACATCATGTTCAAGATTACAGCCATGCTGGAGGAGAGGAAGAGCAACCTCTCTCACTTCATCAACAACCTGGAAGACAGCGAGGAGCCCGAATTTTACGTGGACCAGTGGGAGAGGCTGAAGGAGATGGAGAATTGCACATTAACGGTAGGGCTGAGGTTGTCATAGATTTGCTGCAGCTGTAAGGGAGCTGAGCAAGCTCTCAGGGTTTGGGTTTGCCTTCTTAGGTGGGTTTAGCTGGGTGGCTGAAGCCACGATGGTTCCTCGCTGTCTGCTTTCATCTCTAGCAGTAGCTGCTGCCCCTGCTGCTGTGGCAGCAGAACGGTGCCCATTCCCAGGCTGTTGTGGTTCAGAGCCTGGTGTGTTAACGGCGACAGTCACCTGTTGCTAATGCGTCAGGCTGTTGCCTGCAGCAGCTCGCGTGGCTGGGGTGGAAGTGGTAACTGCCCTCAGGTGGGTGCACAAACAGCAGGGCAGTAACTCCTGGTGGTTCCCCGTCACTTCTTTGTGACGGGCTATCTCTGGTTGTGGCTTGTAGCCAATGCCTAGGGAGAGGTATGTTTTATTTGATTGTTTGGGTGTGTGGGAGGGGGTTGTTTTGTTTTGTTTTATTTTCTTTCACAAATCTGCAGTGTTCCATTTTTGGTTTCCTGAGGCATTTAGYCTCCTGAAGTCCTGTGTCAGGGAGTTAGGCAGATTAACTGCTTGTTATGTGAGGAAACATCTCCTTTGGTTCTTCAAAGCAGAGAAATATTAACAAGAAATTTCTCTTGCAAGCCCCACGGTGCGGGTAGCTGCCTTTCTGTGGACTGTGCCAGGGAGTTAGAGACACGAGGAGGTGCCCTTCCCATGGTGGGGATGCAGCGTCCAACTGGATGTGTCTCTGAGCGGGCTGCTCCCCATCCCTGCTTCCCGCTAGTCAATTATTGTGGAATCGCAGAGCAGCCCCGGTGGGACGGGACTTTAGGAGGTGTCTGGGCCAACCTTCTGCTCTGAGGTGGGTCAGTGGTGAATTCAGACCAGGAAGCTCAGAGCTTTGCCTGGTCAGGTCTTGAAAACGTCCGAGGATGCAGACGGCACAGCCTCGCTGGGCGACCTGTTCCGCTGCATGGCTTACCTCATGGGGAAAATGGTTTCCTTATGTCGAGTTAGATATCTGCTGTTTTACGTATGATCTTTGGCTCTCATCGTCCTGCCGTGTGCTTCCATAAAGAGCCTTGCTCCATCTTCTCAGTAATCTCTTAAGTACCAGGAGGCTGCTGCTAGTGCCCCCCCTTCACCTCGCAGGTAAAAAAAAGCCTCCTTACTTCAACTTCTCCTCCAGCACCCTGACCATCGTGGAGGCCTCTGCTGGACTCGCTTTTGGTAGGCACGCGCTTTCTCTATTCCAGATTTTAAACTTAGTTCCCATCAACTGCACTGATCACCGTGATATCAAAAAGCTCGAAGCCATCATTCTGGAGCACGTGAAAAATGAAGAGCTCTTTCCTGAGGTTGTCCGAGTGCTGCCCCCCGTCTACAGGCAAGTGGAAGCCGCGATTGTGGATGTCGCGCAGAGCGAGGAGATGGCAGATCACGGTGAGAAGGCAGCGCCTTCCTCGTCCCCCGCACCTTCCTGCAGGGGCCTTGCTGTCCCGCTGGTGAGAGAGGCTGTCTCTGCTTTCTGTACCTGCTGGCCCCTATTGCCTAGAGGGGGAGTAACCGTTGAAGAACTTGCAGCGTTATTGCTGGAGTAGTCCCATTACCTGGCTCTAGTTGTGCTGTTTGCGTCCTGAGTTGCAAGCAAAGTCTGTCTGGAGCCAGCTGGGAAAGGCTGACATCAGGGCTGGTTCAGAGCTCCTAGGCAAGGTGGTACCTGGGGGTGAGCTGCTACGGTTGCTTTTACGTGGTTTCAGAGCACCCAAAGGGCCTGCAGGCCCGGTGTCCTGTCTGACTGGTATTATTGAGCATCTGCCCCAAAGGCAGATGTCTAGGGAAAAGTATAAAGAAAGGACAAGTGTTTGTTCACCAGAAGGCTCTGCCAGCATCTGGCAATCTGTGGCTCGGCGTGCCCTGGGCTGGCAGATGCACACGGTTGTCCGTACATTTCTTTTCATTAACTCTTGTTCTTTCTCCCCTTGGCCTTGTATAAACGTTTAAAATCCATAGTGTCCTGCAGCAGGGAGCTCCACAGCTTTAGTGCATGTTGTGAGAAGCAATGCTTCTGTTTAGTTTCTAAACCTGTGTCCTGCTAACCTTATTTAATGCCCCCACCAGGCTCTGGCTGGCTCCTCTSTCTCTCCTGTGACTTAACGGGCAGCCTTGCCTCTTCGCTTACATACCTAAAGCAGGTGATATGAACACCACCAGAACCTGGTGCTCTCTCTGGCTCCCTTGGCTGCTGCAGGACCAGAGGGAGCAAAGCAAGCTCTTTTCTCCCAGGGGGAAAAGCCTAACTATTTAATTCCAGATATAGTTGCCTGTCTCCGTATGTTCTCTGCATGACTAATGACAATTTGACGTTTAACTTGCAGTCGAAGGTCTTCTAGCTAGAAACAAACCTACACTTTGAAACACTGAAGAAAGTATTAGCCTTGTTTTTCAGAAGCTCTCCTGAGGTTCTAGCAAGCCGTCAGCAGCCTTGCTACAGTGGGACAGCTGAGGGTGGGCAAAGTGTTTTGGGGCACAGCCACTGAGCACCGCTCTGGTCCTGGCTGCTACCCTAGAGACAGCATGGTCTATTTGACATTCAGTATTGCTCGTGTTCGTTGTCTCTGTAAAGTATCTGCCTTTGACTGATGGCTTAGGAGATGTGGTTTGAGTTCCTGTGCCTCCCTCCAGGCATGATGGACCTCCAGTACCTCCTCAGCAAACTCTCCCATYGAGAGCATCTGGCCAACCTGGGCAGAGAACTTCTCCAGGATATCTTGMGGTACCTCCACCGCATCGGGCTTATCATATGGTATGAGGAAATCAAGCATCTGGAAAACACGGTCTTTCTCCAGCCTACCTTCCTTATAACTATGTTCAAGGTGAGTGTGGGTCTTCTCTGCGTGGCCCAAGTCGTAGACAGTGCCTGCAGTTTTGCTGTGCTCCTCTCACTGCAGCCCCTTCTCTCCCTTTCTTTCCACCCAGCTCCTTGTAAGGTACCGCCTAGTCCAGCAGCTTGAGAGCATCTCTGTGGACACGCTCATAGGGGAACACTCTACCATCAGGGACAGGTCCAACTGGGTGTGGACCTTCAAGTCGAAGGCGATGCTGTGCCACCGGGCAGTGCGTGCTTTGGTCAAGTACCAGCTCTATTCGAAAGGGATGCAGGACATCTTTGAGGAAATAATGGGACACGAGCCCCACGGAAGGAGAGGGAAACTGTTTAGCCTCCTGGAGCACTTTGAGATCTGCCTGGAAGTGAGGAAAGCTGAAGCTCTCAACCCAGAGGCCAGTGAGTTTGTGCCTGGGAAGCCATGGGAGACAGCACGAGGCCATGGGGAGTCCTGGTACTTGTTCCCAACCTACCTGAACCAGACTGAAGAGGTTTCTGAGGTGTGGGGAGGAGATCACCCTGAGGACCTCCATATCCGGGCCTATTTCTCACCTGAAATACCTGAGGGCTTCTTTCAGAGGTAAGCAATAGTTTCTAGCTTGTGCTGAGGTTGTGTGCTGTTCACCAGCTGGTCTGTTTGGGGATTGCTTGACACAGAGCTGGTCTGATTGTCTGCAAACCCTCAGCTGTTGAGAGAACCTATCAGTTTGGGCACTAGGCTGGGACTCAAGAGACCGGGGGTGGCTTTTCAGCTGTGCCATGGTCTTGTGGGGCTCTGGACAAATCCTTTCAATATTCACTGCCTGCACATGAACAAAGATAATACTCTTGTGTTTCACGTTTCACCTGAGGTGGGTTTTTTGGCAGGGATTGGACCACAGGGTTAGCCTCTTAGTGCAGTTGGGAGAGGTCTCTCAGGCCCACCACAGCAGATAATTGAGGATGGTCAGGTTTCTACTGGCATTGTGACTAGTTCCATTTCTGGACAGTCTCCTGCCTCTGTGGGGTTCTTCTCTTGGCTTGTGTTCAGAATTCATCTGATGGCCAAATCTGGAAGCAGCTCTTGGCTTAAGAAAGAGGCTTTTGACTGTTGTCTTTTGGAGAGCATGGAAGTGGGTATTGGGAATCACGTGGCCTGACTCCTACTCTAGCACTAGCCTTAGGAATCTAGTGAATTTGCTGTAACAGCTAATTGTGGGCCTGATGTTTAGCCTTAGCTCCTGCTGCTTGAGCAGTCAGTAGGAGAGATTCTTCCTTCAGCTTCCACATTTGTTTCAGCTGAAATTGGTTTCATATTTTGAATTCCACCCAGTGCCACGCTTAATGTTGGAGATAATGGGGGAGGGAGGAGGGTGGTTAAATCCGTGGGYGATCTCCTTGCAGGTTCCTGGTGAAAGCTTGCTCCTTCTACTCCACACACTGGGTGGCCAAGGTGACCTGCCTGCTCATATGCAATGGCAAACCCTTGCTGATCAAAGAGAATAACCAGAGGGCCTACAGCTACCTAGAGCTCCGGTGCAGAAAGCCAGCAGAAAGGATGGGTAAGAATCCTTGTCCTTGCGTTGCACCCTAGCTGCCTTCTGCGTACACGCGCTGCGCTTGTTTCGTGGCTCCCAACCACGTGTCTCTCCTTAGCCCTCCCCACCTCCACTGCTCTGGGTAAAGTTTCCCAGAAGCTTCTGCAGCACGCCCTAGTCTGGCCAGGGTCCTCTGAAGCATCAGCAGTTCAGCTGAACCTCCCCCTTTCTCCCTGTAACTTGTTCACGGTTCCACTCTCGAGGTATCAAATGAAAGTGGAAAGACAAATACTTATTTCTCACGAAGCAAATAGGTCAGTCTCTCTCTGATCCCTAAGGGTCCCGGAAGAGTCCATGTCTCCAACTCCAAGTAATAGGCAAAAACACCATATGAGTTGAGGATCTCTCTTTCAGTTCAAATTTTCAGTTGCCCTGGGCCTCGGTTAGCACGAGAGACCTAGTTGCTACAACCGCTCTTTGCGCGGTCTGATGCAGGCAGGCTGCAAGCGACTCTTGCATCACCCTTTGCCGGCAGCCAGGCCACCTCCCAGGCAGCTGGGGTGGGCATGAGTCACCACGACTTTCTCCTCCTGTCTGCAGAATTTCGGTCTGCCTGGGACTTCCTCATAGCCATCGTGTTCATCAGCCAGAAGCTTTCGGAGCAGTGGCCAGGGCTGCATGTCTGTGTGAAGACACCTTGCCGAACTGCTGGGTGTCCCGCGGAGCTTATGTGGCCGGACATGGATGGCAAAAACATTGTGTACGTACGTCCTGTGGCCCTCGAAGCAGAGGGCTGGCACCCRGTGGTTGTTATTGCAATGCCAGTGGGACTGATGGGCTTTTAAAAGCCATGTGAGAATAGTTGCAATACTTGCCAGACCCTGTACTGTCCTTCTGAATGTGGCAGTCTGTGTCCCTTGTGGTAATGATTCACTGCATTCAATCATACGGGACATCTGAGCAAGGTAAAAAAGCTGAAAAAAGTTGAAAGTTGGGTGCTTAGGCATAAGGCACGTAATGTCCTCACTGACCCCGTGCCAGGGACTGGGCAGTGCCTGATCTCCCTGATTTCCCACCTGACTTGGGCGCAGGGATGTGGGTAACTCGGCAGCCCTCCCTCCAGCTGGCCCCTCTGAACRCGGTGTCTTAAGTCAGTATGGAAAGATGGAGCCTTTTCAGTAATTTTGGCATCATCTTCTAAGGCAAGTGTTGAGGGCAGATCTTGCTCATTCTTCTTCTGTGGTCTCTTTCCTTCCAAGGACGAAGGAAGAAGTTAAAACTTGTGGAACATGCGGTCATCGGTTTCGAGCAGAACTGCTCTTACCCAGAGGTGAGGCCAACGTTTGTGGGTTTGGGCTGTAAGATAGCTAGGGGTGGTGGACAAAAAGTCACTCCTGTGTCCCGTGTGTGGGAAGGGCAGATCCACAGRGGGGTTAAACCAAAGGAGGAGTAAGGGATTAAACGGGAAGGGAGGTTGGGAGGCACAGAGAGGAATGGGCACCTCTTATCTCCCACTCTAAGGGGAGTCTGGGGTGGGAAGCTGGTGTCTGGTCCCCTACTGCAAGCAATAACTGCTCTGGAAGAACTTGGAGTATTCCTCTCTCTCTGTGGGATCAAAGTGGCTGATTTTTGCTGGCCTGTTACCAGTGAGCTTTCCTGGCTTCTCGAGGGGGAAAATATCTGCTGGGTTTTAGCAGAGCGAGGTTGCTTGACAGCGGATATTCCTCCCTTTCTCCTTGCGCAGTGCCCGAGCAGCCGGAGGCTCTCCCAGCGCAGCCCCCCGTTCACTATTACGTCACCAGCTATGGGACCGCGACCTTCGGGCCCAGCCACGTCCACGTAAACCGCCAGGTAAGGCAGCTGCGGCTTGGCGCTTGCTGTTTCGCGGGTGGCGGTGCGTCCCCAGGGTGCAGCCCCTGTCTCTCCCCATGCGCGTCAGCGCCGCGCCGACAGCCGGGCTCGTGGCACGCGTCCTCTTTCCCCTCACTCCCGAAATGAGGGGGTGCAGCCGCTTCCAGCCCCCGGGACGCGTTGGCTCAGCCGCCTTTGGACTGGTTCTAGTTATGCCCCCCGGTTTGGACTGGGCTCTGGTTATGAAGGTCTCGCTTGAGAAACAGATCCCTGCAATGCTTCGCGGTGATTAGTTAGCCCTGAGCTCTCTGGTGCGCTTTGTAGCCTAGTTATCGTCTTACTTTTTCAGAACATCTCAAGTGAGTAACTGGGCCAACAAGGAGGCACTTGTGGAAGAAGAGGTTTTTTTAGCCAAAGCCAAGCTGTCTTCAATGTGCTTTGCCTCCTGGTCTATAAGTTCTGTTTGCAATAAATACCTCGGTAATGCATGGAAAGTCACTTTCTTTACTCAGCTGTCAGGGGAAGGAAGGGGGAGAATGTGCTTATTACTGCTTTGGTGCCAGCCAGGTGCCAGCAAGAGCAGGAGTAGAGAGCTCCTCTCCCAGCACTAGCCTTGCTCTGTCCTGCCCCAGTGTTCCCAGTGTCTTCGGAGGGGTCGGCGGTCTCAGATGGTGGGGTCCTGACCTGCTGCTGGGGGGCCAGGTGCCCAGGCAAGGGGTGGGTATGTGCTCATCCTCGCAAAGGAAGAACTCAGGCTACTTTAGAGAGGATCAAGGTGAGCACCGGCAAAAGATACATAGCAGTAGACAGGATGTGTTTATATATATATTTATATTTATTTATTTATTTATTTATTTAAATGCATGAAACTTAAGAAAATAACTCTGTAAATGACTACTTTCTATGCAAAAATGCATGTTAACAGTTAACAGTCTGCCACAGGCTGAGCCTTGCTCCCTTCACCAAGGCCAGGACTTTGCCTGCTTGTCGTAGCCCGGTGGGGYGCTGTCAGCCCCCGGCTCTAGGAAGACCTGCTTCCCGGGCACCKGTCCCTGTCCCTCCCCCCGCCGTGGGTCTCCTTCCTCCCCATGCCCGCAGATGGTCGAAGGACTGGCAGGAACCGTGACTGCTCGCTCTCGGAAAAAGGACAGGTCGCTTCTGGGACYGGCTGCCGACGTGACCAGGTTTGAACGGCCCCCGGCCCGCGGGGGCTCCTCCTCCGCCAGGCGTCCCCGTGCCGTTAGGCTTGGCGTTCATCCCGCACTGGCRACTGCTGCCGGAAGCGCACATTTGGGAGCCGAGCGATGATTTGGCAGCAGCTCGTTCCCCCCCGTTGCTGTGCAATGGTAAAATGGGTCCGTCTTTGCCTGTCACGTCAGCGTGAGCGGGGCGAGCAGCCACGGGTGAGTCCGGTGCGGGCTGGAGCTTTGCCGCAGGCGGGAGCTGGTCCGTGGGTCTGGTCCTGCCTTGCTGGTGGTGAGAGCCTCCCCGGGTGTAGTGTAGGTGGGCGCAGGTGGTTCGGGGCTCTCGGAGCCAGCACGGGTTTCGCTGCAATGCTCCTGCAAACGGGAAGCGAGGGAGCCACCTGCGTGGAGGGCCAAGCGGAGGCGGTGACTTGCCCCCGGTCCTCCAAAAGTACCGAACCCGGCGCCCGGCTCGCAGCAGCTCCTGCTGGCGCTCAGTCCAGCTGCATGTTGTACTGCTCGATGAGCTCGAAGAGGCTGAAGGAGTCGGAGAGCTGCAGGCTCAGGCTGCCGCTGTTGAGGGAGGAGGCGCCCTCCCGCAGCACGTGCTCGTACCAGTACTCGCAGAACTTGGGCACCAGCTGCAAAAGCAAAAGACGCAGCATTTCGGGCAGCTGCCGCGTGCCCTGCCACGCCAACGGCTCCCTGTGCGGGCACGCGAGCCCTGCTGAGCAGAGGGGCTCAGCGGTTCATTTAGGAGGGGAGAGGTTTCCTCACCTTCACCAGGATGAGCTTGGACTCCTTGGGCTTGGCCTTGGAGAAGCGCTGCCCGAAGCAGAGGAAGATGGTGAAGTCAGGTGAGCGCTCCCGGCGGTAGTCTCGGAAATCCCTCAGCTCTGCGAGAGGAATTTTTAGTGAGTGAGGCTGGGAGAGAGGAGTGTTGAGGGGGCACAGAGGGGCTGGGAGGTTTTGGATGGAGCAAGTTCTCGAGTCTGCTCCACCCGAGGGAAAGAGGGACCTGGAGTCACCGCTGTGGCCCAGCCTGCCCTTTCCCACCATCCCATCCTCCCTTGGAGGCTGGTGGCCACGTCTGGGTGGCCACCGTACCCCACCAGGACTTTGGTCCCCCGCGCCAAGCACTGGGCTGCGTACCCGTGCAGAACTCCTTGAAGTCGAAGATCTCCGTCTCTTGGTCGCGGCACAGCAGTTTGGGCGAGAGGTTGCCGACGTCCAGCTGCCTGGACAGGGCCCAGAAGACCTTGCACTTCTTCAGGCGCTGGGCGTAGATCTTGTTGTCGCGCTGCTCCAGCAGGAGCCCGGTGTTTTGCAGCAGCTCCTCGGTGAAGCGGCGCTGCTTCTGGTCGGCCAGGCTGGCAGGGCTGGGGAACTGCACCAGCCACGTGAGGTCCAGGGGGATGGCAGGGTCAACAGTCTGGTACGCCAGCAGGCACCGGCTGCTGCCCACCTCCTCGTGGTGGAAGAGCTTCCCACGGTAGAAGATGCTGATGTCCAGGTTGGGAGGGATGCCACCTGCAGGTGACAGTGAGGAAGGCTTTGCCAGTGCTTTGGACCTCACCGTGACTCCAGCCCCGCTCCCACGGGTCTTGCTTGCTGCCTGTGTCCTTGGCCAGCACGATGCCCCCCGAGCTGGGGTCCCACCACCGGTGCGGTGAACCCAGCRCCCCCGCGAGAACCAGGTAAGGGTGCGTGGCGCGCTGGAGCGGAGAAGGGCCCAAAAAACCTTTTAGACCCCAAAAGCAGCTTGGGGGGCCACCGCGGGGCACTGACCTGCGTTCCCCTGCAGCAGCGCCGCCTCCGGAGCCGCTGGGCAGGGGGCGGCCGGCGGCACCAGCCCCACGTCCGGGGCCGCTGCCGGCGCCTCCCAGGGGCTCTCGGTGTAGAGCAGCACGTCGCCCACCACGCTTTGTGCCTCCAGGAGCCCGGCAGCATCCGCGGGGCCGGGCGCCTCCTGCCCGTAGAGGCCGTCCGCCCAGGCCGGCAGCTGGTGGCCGAGGTCGCACTGCTGCATCACCCACTGCAGCGCGTCCAGCGCGGCCCCGTCGCCCGGCTCCGCTTCGACGCCGAGGCCGTCGGCGTGGGGGCAGCCGTCGGGAGGCCCCGCGGCCCCCGCTGTCCCCGCTGTTGGCGGGGTGTTTCCCAGCGACAGGTCTCGGAAGTCGAACTCCAGCTGCGGCGTCGGGGTCGGCCAGCGCGGCAGGGCAGCCGGCGGGGCGGTGCGGTGGCGGCCGCCATCCTCGGGCGCCGGGTTTCCCGCGCCCCGCCGAGCCTCGCCGGCGACACCGTAGACCTTGTGGGGGTCGTCGCCGCTCTTGGAGCGGTCGTCCAGCAGCACGAACATGCGGGTGCTCCGCAGGGCGCAGCGGAAGTTGGTTTTCCAGCGGGCCGGGTCCTCCCGCTCCGCCTGGTAGCGGCCGCTGGCTTTGGCCCAGTCCTGGGGGGGCGGCGGGGGCGGCGTTAGCGCGGCTGCGCGGGGGAGAGGGGCGCACGCGGCCGCATCATCCCGCGGGGCGTCCGGGGGGAGCCCTACCTTGAAGATCTGGAGGTCGCTGCTGCAGACGTCCTTCCTGGCGTTGTGCTTCCAGGGCACGCGGAAAGCGGTGCGGGTGCCGTCGAGCCAGCGCAGGCCCCCGTACGCCCCGCTGCTCACCGCCTGCAGCAGCCAGGGCCCAAAGCGCAGCGGCAGCGCCGGCCTGCGCGGGGCGGCCCGTCAGTGCCCCGGCAGGCCCCCTCGCCCGGCCTTACTCCGCGCCGCCCTCCTCCTCCTCCTCCTCCTCCTCCTCCTCCCCCCCCCCSCCCCGTCCTTACCCCTCGCTCTCCATCGCCAGCGACGGGGGCCGATGCCGGCGGCGCCGCGGGGTTTTGCCGGGGCTCCTGCCCACGGCGGCTCCTTATAGCGGGGCCGGAGGCGGCCCAGCTTGGCTCGGCCTCCCGGCTCCGGCAGCGCCTTTCCTGGAAACCACGTGCGCCTGCTGAAAGTGAAAGGGCCATTTCTGGCTCCTGCTGCAACACCGAAACAAGTAATTGGGAAAAAAAAAAGAAAAGAAAAAAAAGGGCAGGCAGAGGTGGCGGGGAGCCGCTGCGGCTCCGGGCATCCGGCTTCGGGCAATCAAATCCGCCCGGCAGCGTGGAAATGAGCCCGGCGCCCCCCCGCCCAGCCCAGCGTGACCTCGCGCACATCCGTGTTTAAGGCAGGATGCCCGTAGCGGGGAGAGGGGCCGCGAGGGGCCGCGGCGGCGTTGCAGCCCCGGGCACCTGTCCCGGGTTGGCCGCCCGCGGCCTTGAGCGGGGCGAAACCGCCCCGTTTCGGTTGGCACCGCTCTGCGCGTGGGAGGGCGGGAGCCTGCGCCGCAACAAATAGCAACGAGGGTAATTAGAGAAGAAAAAAGAAAGGAGGGGGGGAGAGAAAAGAGGGGGGAAAGGGGGAAAAAAGGGGGGAAAAGGGGAAAAAAGGAAAAAAAGGGGAAAAAAGGGGGGGAAAAAAGCGAGCCCTTTTGCAAAAGCCGAAAGCGGGGCGGCAGGGCCTGGCCAAGGTGGTGGCAAGGCAGGGCAGCGCGGCTGCGTGGGGCTTTCCTGGGCTCCTGGTGCCTGGGAACCCCCCTGCCCTTTTTTTATATATATATATATATATATACTATATATATATATATATAAAATATATTTTTAAACCTTTCCTTCTTCTTTTTAGGCCTTTTACTTTCCATCAGAAATTACCCGCCGTCCCGAGGAAACACGCCCGCGAGCGAGTGAATCCCCGCGCGCGGGAAAGAGGAAGCACCGCGCATGGGCCGGGGGCTGCAGCTGCTTTCCGGTAACTCGCTCTCGCTTCTCCGGGGCCGCCGGCGCTGGCGGGGGGGGGGAGCCACCGCGGTGCGGCGCTTCCCCRAAAACGGGCAGCGCCTGTGCAAGCGCGAGGCTCCGGCGGCGCGGAGGGGAAGCGGCGCCGGGACGGGCAGAGCCGCTCGGAGGCGACGCGCCGGCACACGCCCCCTCGGCTTTCCCTGGGGCGCTCGAGCTTTTACTGGGGGGGTGTTGAGACAAAAAAAAAACAAAAATAACCAAAAAACCCCCCAAACCCGAGATTCRCCGGAGCTTTGCGAACGGGCCAGTGCTCGCCCTGGGGCTCGGGCAGGCGGAGGGTGCTGGCGACCCGGGGGCGAAGCTTGCGGCTCTCGGTCTCTTTTCCCCTTGCCGCCTCCCGCTGGGCAGGAAATCCGCCCCTTGCTCTCTGGGAAGCGCTGCCGGCGGCTTTCGCGGAGCGCCTCCGCGGTGTGCCGGGAGATTTCCCTCGCCCTTCGAGGAAATTCCCCCCGCTCCTTCGCCACGGTTGAAGCCCGAACGGGCAGCGCGGAGGCCAAACGGACTCGGATGCCAAAAGGCTTTAATCTCGGCTCTACGGGCGATTTTATGGATTTCCAGGCTTCCCCGTCTCGCTGTGGCCGGGCGGAGCAGCCGCGCAGGTCTCGATGGGCCCCATCGCGCCTGTGTGGGGTTTTTCTTTAGGAAACCATCCCCTTTGCTTTCCAGGATTTCCCCCCGTTGCTTTCCAGGAAATGTTCTTGCTTCCTAGCAAATATTCCCCTTGCTTTCCAGGCAACGTCTCCCTTGGTTTTTAGCAATCCTACCTGTTGCTTTGCAGGAATTGCCCACTTCCAGGAAACTTCCCCTTTGCTTTCCCAGAGCTTTCACCATTGCTTCCTAGGATTTTCTCCCTTGCTTTCTAGGCATTTTTCTCCTCTGCATTCCAGGAGTTTTCCCCCTATTCCTTTCGGAGAAGCGGCCCGTGTTATTTCCTATGAACACCTCCACTGCCTTTTAGGAAATTTCCCTGTTGATTTCCAGGAAACTTCTCTTTCACTCCCTAGGAAACTACAGGGTTTTTTTCCTAGGAAACTACAGGGTTTTTTTCCTAGGAAATATCTCCTTTATTTCTAGGAATTTTCCCCATTTGCACTTCAGGACTTCCTCCAGGGTTTGCCAAGAAAGTTTATTGTTGCTTTCCAGGAGTTTTTACCCTGCCGCTCTAGGCCCTGCCTTGCTCGCTCTCCAGGAAGCGTACGCCTTTGGTTTCGGGATTCCCATATTGCTTTCTAGGAATTACCCCTACCGCTTCCCAGGAAAACTGCCCCTTCGCCTCCTGGGCGCTTTCTCGCTTGCTTTCTAGGAAATTTCCCCCTTGGTTTGCAGCAATGCTCCGAGGAATTGCGCTCTGGGAATTGCCGCCGCTGCTTCCTAGGAAATYGCTGCACTTTCTGGGCGATGTCCCCGCTGCTTTCTAGGAAATGTCCCCTCGCTGGCCGGGAAGTTCCCCCCCCCCTTCCGCTTCCTAGGAATTTTGCCCTTCCTGCTTTTCAGGAAACAGCTTCTCTTTGTGGGAGGTTTTCCTTTTTGCTTCCT
>NW_020447775.1:774960-886094 GCF_003343035.1 Apteryx rowi | reverse complement strand
TCTTATTTTTGAAGAAATTTCACTTTTGCTTTCCAGGTAATTTCCCTTGTCGTTTAGGAATTTCCCCCTTCCTTTCTAAGAATTTTCCTCCTCTGTTTTCTAGCCCCTCTCCCTCTGAATTTCTAGGAAATTCCTCCATTTTTTCCTAAGAAGTCCCTCGTGCTTTCCTGGCTATTTCCCCCCTCTGCTGTCTAAGGCTTTTTCMCTTTTTGCTTGCCAGGAAATTTCCCATTGACTTCCCGGCTGTTTTGCTGAGCCCTTCCCWACCTGGTAAAAGCACAGCTACTGCCCAGCAGGGCGTCTTCGTGCTCTGTTTGGAGCCCCTCTGCTTTCCCTCCCTCTCTCCCAAGCCGCTCCTCCAGGTGCCTGCTCGGTGCTGCGGGTCTTTCCTCTTGGTCTTCCTAGTCTCATTCCTGCACGCTTGGACGACCTTCCTCTAATGCTCCCAGGCAGCCTGTCCCTGCTTCCGTCTTCTGTGCACTTCCTCCTTCTGYCTGAGTTTTGCCAGGAGCTCCTTGTTCATCCATGCAGGTCTCCTGGCCCCTTTGCTCGGCTGCTTGCTCATTGGGATGCACYGCTCTTGAGCGTGGAGGAGGTGATCCTTGAATATCGACCAGCTCTCTTGGACCCCTCTTCCTTCTGCAGCCTATCCCATGGGATTCTTCCAAGAAGGTCCCTGAAGAGGTCAGTTTGCTCTCTTGCAGTCCAGTGTTGTGATCATATTTTTGCCCTGCTTTCTCCTTGCAGGATCCTCAACTCCACCATCTCATGGTCACTGCAGCCAAGGCTGCCCCCAACCTTCAGATCTCCAACCAGTCCTTCCTTGTTTATTAGTACGAGGTCCAGCAGTGCACCTCTCCTCATTGACTCCTCCACCACCTGTGTCTGAAAGTTATCATCATCGATGCTCTCCAGGAACCTCCTGGACTGCTTGTGCCTTGCTGTGTTGTTCCCCCCAGCAGATATCACGGTGGCTGAAGTCCCCCATGAGAACCAGGGCCTGTGATCATGAGGCTACTTCCAGCTGTCTGTAGAAGTCCTCATCTGCTTCCTCTTCCTGATCAGGTGGCCTGCAGCAAACACCCACAACAGTGTCACCCASGTTAGTCTGCCCCTTAATCCTTACCCATAAGCTCTCAACCCACCCATCATGCACCCCTAGGCAGAGCTCAATACATTCCAGTTGCTCTCTCACATAAAGGGTGACACTCTCTCCTCACCCTCCTGGCCTGGCCTGGCCTGGCCTGGCCTTCCTAAAGAGCATGTAGCCATCCCTGGCAACATTCCAGCCATGCGAGCTATCCCACCATGTCTCTAACCACAATGAGATCATAGCCCTGTGACTGCACACAGATCTAATTCCTCCTGTTTATTCCCCGTGCTACATGCATTTGTGTGCTGGCACTTCGGAGAAGTATTCGAGCATGCCGATTTCCCGGGAGGGGTGCAAGAGGTTTCCCCCTAGTCTTGCCTTGCAGTTACTTCCCTGGCTGCCTGCAATTGCTGGAGATATCCCCACTTAAGCCCTGTTTTGCTGACTGCATCGTCTCTATAACTCTCCCCTTACCCCGTCTTTCCTAGTTTAAARCCCTTCTTACCAGGTTGGCCAGCCTGTTGGCAAAGACGCRTGCTCCATTTAGTCAGGTGGATCCCATCTCTCCCAATCAGTTGTTGATCTTCAAACTGGGTCCCATGATCATAGAAACCAAAACCCTGTTGCCAACACCAGYGGCACAGCCAGTTATTTACCTGGAGTATCCATCTACTTCTCCTTCCATCCTTCCCCCTCACTGGCAGGACTGAGGAGAAAACAACCTGGGCCCCCACACCCTTGACCACCATTCCCAGAGCTCTGAAATCATGTTTGATACTTTCCAAGTTGCCCTTGGCAGTATCATTGGTGCCCATGTGGAAGAGCAGCAGTGGGTAGTAGTCAGACAGGTGGACAAGCCTCAGCAGTCTTTCCAAGACATCTCAGATCTGAGCCCCTGGCAGGCAGCAAACCTCTCTAGACAACAGGCCAGGTCAGCAAATAGGTGCCTCCGTCCCCTGCAGCAGGGAGTCACCCACAACAATCACTCACCACTTCTTCCAGGTGTTCCTGCACAGCACAGAGTCCATCAGCCCAGTTGCTTCACTTGAAGCCATGCTCAGCTCCTCCTCAGCTTGGAGAGCACTGAACCCATTCATCAGCTGCAGGGTTTCAGGAGGAGCAAAAGCCTTACTTTTCATACGAGAAGTGACCAGYTTCCAGCCTTCATCTTCTACAAAGTTATGGCTAACTTCAACATGGCACAGAGCCTGCCTGCACCTCCACTGCTATGGGAGGTTGAGACTCTTGAAGCTCTAGGGTCTCTGACAATATCCTATTTCTCGCTCTTCTCAGATACTACGCAGCCTGCTTACCTTCTCCCGTGACTCCTTTACCYGGTGACACGGCTCATCACCAACAGCACACCTTCTGCGGAAAAGTTGATTGTCAGCCCCAGGCGCACGGAGCGACCCCAGGCACTCCCTGCAGCCCGAGACCTGCAGAGCTGCATCTGCTGTCAGAAGGTCTGTCTAGGTGGAAGCCTCCRACATGGCAGAGGCAGCGACTCCAACAGCTGCTGGAGAAAGCACTCTGCACCATGTCATAACCATAGTCAGGAAGGATACGGTCCTAAGACTGGAGAAGGCAGTTCCTCTTTGCACTCTTCTGCATGAACTGCACTCTAGGCCTGGCTCTTATATAGCCTCTCCCTAGCRCTGACTAACAGGGTGCTTCAACCACCCTAAACAAGGGTCAGCTGGAACAAAAGCCCCAACTCCCTCTGATCAGGGGCCACCAACAAAGCTTGTTAGCAGCAGCTATACCTAGCTAGAGCCTCCCAGGAGCCACTAGGGCCTCCTTTAACTGTCCTTGCCTAGCTCTCCTTACCTGTCCGCAGCAAGCACCCTCTCATTCCTCAGAGGGTCTCTAGAAAGCCCCCCCCAGCTTCCAACAAAGGTCTCAGAGGGTCTAAGCAGAGCCAAGAAACTGCTGTGCAAACTGCTTGCATCTGTTTGCTGGCTGTTAGCTGCGCTCAACCATCGAGGGCATGACAGACCCAAGGGTCTCGGACACCGAGGTGGTTGCCCACACGATGGAGGTGGTCTTGAGAGACCTTGAGCTGGACAGGGTCAGCAGCTTGCAGCCGCATTGCCCTGCGCTCGCGCCCTCTGGGCTCTGAGCCCCCTTGAGCAGAGGCCATGGCTCTCAGGCACCCAACAGCCTTTGAGGCCAGCAAAGAGCGATGGGGAGGAAGCAGTTCTCCATGGCCCCTGGGGCAATTACTACACTCCCATAGTGGCCCTGCTCTCACCTGTGTCCCCTCCTGGTGCCACAGGTGGTGATCAGCATCCACAAGAACCTGATGGGCATCAGTGAGGCGTCACTCCAGGCCGTCTGGAACAGGACCCTTTTCCAGATGGCCTGCTTGGCCCCTGATCAGGTGGTCRAGGGCCTGCTGAACACCTCCCTGCTGTGTGACGGGTACGGGGCCTGCCAGCCTGGAGGACAGCTCTGGAGCTCCGGGGCTATCGCAGGCCAAAGCAGCCCCCCTGACAGCRTGCTCTGGGTCTGTAGTGTTGCCGGGGCCATGCGGAGGACCCTGGTCCCCAAGCGCTGCCCTGCAGAGGAGGTGCTGAAGGAGCTGCTCTTTTGGCTGTGGGACCAGCCACTGCTCAGGCGGGACAGCTTCATGCCAAAGCATAGCTACATCCTTCCGCTGTGAGTTTCCAGGCGAGGCCTCACTCAGCCCTGCGCAGGGCTGCACAGCCTGGCCAGAGCAGGCTGCGTGGCCTGGGGCTGGGAGCCCAGGTCCACCTGCCACTCCAGGACCTTCCCTCCAGCCCAGGAAGGCTTGTTTGCTGGTGTTACAGACAGGAGCCTTGGCTTGCCTTGGCATGGCTTGCCTTGCCTTGGCTTCGGTGATGTCTCTGCGAGACCCGTCTCTGGGTGTTTTCTGCAGGCAATCAGGGTCCTGAACATGATCCTCCTGCTCAAATGATGCAGGAATACCAGGAAAAATGTGGAGGACACACACTAACCTACAAGATTACACTCTGTGCCCCCAAGGAGCAGCTGCTTGTCCACATGGAGGGGGACATCGCGATGAGCATCCTGTCGCACTACAGAACCAGCTGCCAGGTGGCAGCTCTGGGTGCAAGAGGTCAGAGATGTCCATGTACCACCAGCTCCAGAGCCTGCTCAGAGTTAGGGCTTCCTGACCTGCATTGTTTCTTTCTAAAGAGCCCCTGAGGAACGATTTGAGTCTCCAGTTCCAAACCCATGCCTGTATCCCTTCTGCATATCCCCGGGTACATGCTGTTGTAATCATTGGTGCTGTTTTTTGGGGGTGGTGGTGTTTCTTTTTTTCTTCCTGAAACTCTTCTGACGCTAAGGAAAGGAAAAGAGATTTCTTTGCTCTGAAATAGATGCCGAGGTGAGGTCAGTTGGGCTCCTGGAGAGTGCAGCCTCCTTGTGATGTGCTTTGAGGCTAGATCCTCCCCTTGCAGCCCTCTTGGCCCTCTGAACAGTTCCTCAGCCATTCAGCTGTGTTTTGCTCTCTTGGGACTCAGCACTCCAAGCTCAAGCTTCCCCCGATCCGAAGCATCGCTGAGGTCAGCTGTGACATCCAGGCGGTGGGTGACTTCCAAAGCTTTGAGCTCTCCTACAGACAGGAGCTGCTTGAGACCCTGCTGATGAGCGTCCCGGAGCTGGGCTGGTCCTGTAGGAGAGTTTGGGGCTCTGAGGCTGATTTCCTTTTTAAAAAAGGCATCTTATGACCACGAGGATTTCAGCTGCGTTCTCGGCTCACTGACTGCTGTTGAAGGGCAGAGGGTGCCTTCCCTGCACTTCAGCTCTTAACTGCAGCAAGGTTTCCTCTGAAAGGTCCCCAGCGCTCAGTGGGCCCTGGAGCAGGGGGCCGCAATACAACCCCAGGTCAAAGCACATAAGGCCACATGGAAAACCCTGTTTTTACTTGCAGGGTTTCTTTCAGGGGCCTTCTCTGTAAATCACAAAGCAGCAAGTCTGCTATTAAAAAAACAAATCAAAAAAACAAAACAAAAAACCAAAAACCCCACGCACCTTAAAAAAACCACTTTCTTTTAATCCACCTAAGGAGATCCAGAGCAAGAGCAGCATCACAGCACTACACACGTCACAGAGAGCCGGCCGAATCGGAGAGCGGCGCTGCACAGATTCCTTCCCAGATACACACCAAAGTCATTAAAAAAAAAAAAAAAGTGATTCACATAAGCAAAGTGACAAGTTACAAACCAGCCATAGAACAACTTTTTCTAAGAGAAAAGGGACATATCTAGGAAGAAGGTCCTTGACATACAGGTTTTGGGAGAAAAAAAAAAAAAAAGTTGAAACAGATTTTTTTCAACATTAAAAACACTGATTTCTTTTTAAATTAATTTAAATATACATCTGAAACACAAACACCAAGCAAGTGAAGAGAAGAAGGAATGAAAGTGAATTTGACCAGTTTAATTGAAACACCAAAGTTGGGTGGATTGCACCAAATGGAATAAATAATGGAGAAGACCACGCTGGGTTTGTAGATCTCGCGCTTAGGATAATTTAAACTAGAATTAAGAATACAGCCAAAGAGAGTATTTAATGAGTAATTTCTTCAACGAGTGATTTTTTGGCTGGCCAACATCCCTTTGACAGAACGGGCTGTAAGTGTGGATTTGCCCCCTGCCACCCAACCCAACCGTCACTACCCCAGAGCAAGCGGGACGCTGAATTTTGGCAATCTGGAGGACTCACTCCTGCGATTGCACATTTGCGAGCGGCTCCTCGCTCGGGGCGCAGGAAACCTCTGGCCTCGTCACTACTGGCCAGCTCCAAACGCCCATTCCAATGTCAAAGCAAAACCAGACCCAGCCCATGCGAGGTGAAAGCAAAAGCGGAGCRTTTCTAGCGTGTCTCCCGGCCTTCGGGCCCCGGGGATGGCGCCTCCGTCTGCTCTCCTCTCCTCTTCCCTCCCCGCGAGCCAGGCAGCGAGCGCAGGGAGACGAGGGAGCCATTGAGGGCCGGGCCAGAAGACGCAGCTAACTGTATGCCCGCTGCGGCAACCGCTTTCTGCCTCTGGGCCGGGCAGGCTGAAGGAATGTAAGTGGTTTCTTTTTGTTTGGTTTCCCCCCACCCTACATCCCCTATATTAAAAAAAAAAAAAAAAAGTTGATCCCAAGTTCCTCTCCCTTCCCTGCCCACAGCTGAGCAGTGAAGCACCTCAGGACATTCATGAGGTCCCACAGACATGGTCCCTGCAGAGCAGATGCCTCGTCTCTGCACCTCACCTGGACGCGCCTGTGACACCTAGTTAGGAGGGAAGTCCCTTTGCTTTAAAACAAAAGTAATCACAAAAACAACAGCAATGATCCCCTTTCCTTTCCTCTGATCTCCAGGGAGTTCACCTAAGTCCAGCTTGTCTTCGAGCGAGGGAGCAGGGAGGGGTGAAGGCTTCCAGGCCAAGGAACTTGGCCAGATTCAGCATCTGCCCCCGCTCCCTGGGCGATGCAGGGCCTCCCTCGGTGAGTGCCCCACGGCCTGGGGCCCAGACCCTGAGGAGGGCCGAGTCCTCCTCGGACAGCTGATAACCCCGGGGAGGGCAAGAGGGCTGAGATGGAGGAGGGCTCAGGTTCTTTCTTTCCCATCCCTCTTCCCTGCCAAGGCTGGGAGGAGACCTCTGGGGCTGCAAGCCCAGTCTGTGCTTACCAGTGTCCTCAGGAATGACAGTTAAAAAAACAAAATAAAAAAAAGGGAAAAATGATATGCATAACTAGGTATTGTCCTTGGGAGGAGCGGGAGGGGGCCAGCTCCAGCTTGGGACGGAGAAGGGACTCTCCCTCCCTGCCTTGGCTCGTCTGGAGACCATGTCCCCTCGGCATTCCCGCGCAAACCCTTTGTGCTGTTGCTCTGACACCAATCGACACGGATGACGGACACGGGGATGGACTCGGCACGGCAGCGGGCAGGCAGGCACACACAGGCACGCCGGGGCTAGGCCCGGTGCTTCGGGAGCAGGTCCAGGAGGAACTCTGCGATGCCAATGAAGTAGACTACTTGTGCAATGCCAAAGAGGGGAGCGATGACCAGGGCTCGGCAGTACGCCCCTTTGAAGAAGGCTGTGGGCCCTTCTTTCTGCCAGATCTTCCTGCGGAGAGACAGCACAGACAGCTCAGCGTCCAGCCCACCCCCCTCTATATGTAGATATATCGCTGTATTTAGATACATTTATAAACACACAACAGGTCTGCAGCGGGCAGCAGCAGAAGCTGTACATGGGATTTGCCAGCCCGCTTCGTGCAGAGTCTTACTTGGTGCAGTCCAGGATTCCCGAGTACGTGTCCTCGTTTACGCCTCTCTGCAAGGACTGCAACCGCGTCTTGATCACTGGGAAGGAAGAGAGAAGAGAGACAGCGGTGAGCAGAGGGTCTGGCCTCCCACCACAGTCACCAGCTGCTGAGCACCCTCCTCAGCCGGCAAGAGTCGCTTGGGAGCGACACCTTGACACACAGTCACACCGAGATCACCAGGAACGCAGACCGTTTTCACATGGTTATCAGCAAAACAGGGGAAAACCAACCCATTCCTTTACAAAAGGATAAAAGAAAAACACAACCACCCAAAAACTAACCAACCCTCTCCCTTCACTTCAATCAAGGCTTTCAAGGCTGATCTAGCTTTAAACGCTTCCAAAAATTCAGATAGCTTTCCGCAAAGTGGAAGCTGATTTTCAAATGCTAAGCCCTTTCTGGAAAAGCAGCTTGAATGATCTAAAATACATATAATTGGTGCTGCTCTTCAACTTCTTCACACCTTGAAGTAGAAGCATGTGTAGTGGTGGGGACAGAGGAGCTACTTTCTGGTGGTTTTCAGAGCAAGGACACCAAGTGGTGGTATTTAAGGCAGCTGCTGTGGAGTAGAAGACCCAGCCACAGCTCTGAGGCTCCCCCCGATTGTAGGTGACCTTACACGTGTGTGTAAACACTCTACATACGATCACTCCACACACAAACGTGCCCTTTTCAGAGGCGTGTTCGCAGCCATTCCTGGTGCAGGATGCGGGTTTCACCTCTACCCGACTCACTTAGTGAAGACCACAAATATCTGCGTAAGCAGTGGCTGAGGTTAAAGCTCAGCTGAAGGCAACACTTCTGGGCTGGGGGGAGCTCGGGGCTGAGCTCCCCTCCTGTACCTCCCTCTGAGCTGCAAAGAGGCTGGCAYGGTCACCTCCTCCTCGCCCAGCCTACCGAGGCCCCTCAACTGCCACCACTCAGTGCCGGGCCACCAGCACAGGACTCACCGTCACACGGGTTGACGGCCACAGCAGCCGTACTGCCGGCCAGACACCCGGAGAGGAAGGACACGTAGAACGGGGCCTTGACGTCGGGGTCCTTCTGGCCCAGTTTGTTCAGGTTTGCAAACAGTGGGAAGTAAACGATGGAAAATGGGACATCTCTGCGGCGTGGGCGGAAGAAGGAGAGAGGACAAAGATGAGCGAAGCCAGTGTGGGACATGCGCATGCAAACAAAATAAAAACAGACATATACCCCACCAAGTCAACACTTCCTTTTCACCCTCACTCCCTTGGGTGATCAGTCCCTTAGGTCCCTTGTAGGACCAAGGGTGCTGGTGCTGTCCTACCTCAGCAGCGTGGCTCCCAGGCCCTTGTAGAGCCCCGCGATGCCTTTGCTCCGCAGCAGCTCCCTCGTGATCTGCGTCGCGGTGGTGCGTGCTTCCACCACTGGCTCCGCCGCCCCTGCCGCGGCCGAGAGCTGGGCCGCCATCAGCTTCTTCTGCGCCGCTGGGGAGGAGACAGAGAGTGCCAGTCTGCAAGGTGCTCAACAGCGTTTCCATTGCAGCCTGACGCCCAGGATGGGACAAAGAGGCAAATCTCCGAGTGCACCAAAACCAAGAGACGCACTCATCGCACAGCCAGGTACCCTGCCGGCTTTTATCCCTCAGCCAGAGGCAAGCCAGCGCGTCCCGTGCTCGGAGCCGGCTGTTCACGTGCCGCAGCTACACTCTCCTGTCTGACCATTTTTACTGAGGTGAAGCCACCGGTCACGCACAACCTCTGCAGTGCGGAGAGGAGCCGCCACGATTAGGCATTAAAGAGAGGGCTTCCTTCCAGCTACATCCCTGAGCTCAGCAGAAAAAGCTAAGGATACCCATAAATAAGGGAGGTTCAACACTTCTGTTCTTTACTCCCTTCCCTCAAAAACAACCAATAACTCAGGTTGTTCCTCGGTTGCACCAGGGACACTAGACTTGTACACATGACCTGGTTACTCCCAGGAGCCTTTTCAAACCCTGATGCGTTTCTGCTCTTTGGCCAGAAGATGGAGAGCACATCAACCTGTAGTGATCCTCCGGCTGCTGCGGGGACACGGCAGGTCCTTTGCCACACAGAGAACAGGCTGCTCACAGCAGCAACAACCTCTTCTGAACCCTCAAACCGCGGCTTAATTCCTTCAACCGTTTCAAAATAATACACACAAAGAGGATAAGGACTGCATTAAAAACAGCAAAGAGGAAAGAAAAGCAAATCCGTGATTATTTAGGAATGCCACATCAGAGGAGGGATTAGAGGGCAAATTGGCCTGCCTGTTTGCCAGAGTTTCGGAAGGGCCACCAACATGGTACCTAATCCCTTTTGGACTGTGTGCAGTTGAGTTTTAATCACTCATGAGCTGAACACGCAGTCATCTCTTCCAGCTCTCTCTCCCCTCCACCACCTGCATTTGCTGCTTCACTCACCAAGCCTATTGCTTTGAGCAAAAATCACCTTTGGCAACCAGAAGAGCCTCCTGGCAAGGCCAGATGAGCAAAGGGAGGGGGAACGAGCTGGGAAGAGAAGGAGAAACTTCTGCCACAGCCTGAGGCACCTCTGACTTGGGGCACGGAGGAGAAAAAAGGGTTTTTTACACTCATTCCCTCCCCTTCTTCCCCCGCCTCTGTCCCCAAGAGAAGAGGAGCACAAGGTACCGATTCGGCCCGCGTCCTGCAGCTGGATTTTGAGCATCTCCATGGGGGTGGTGACAATCACCTGGCAGGTGCCGGCACCGCAGCCTGCCAGCATCTCCCGCAGCAGCGTCAGCTTTTTCCTGCCCGGGAAAAGAGAGAGAAGGAGAGAGGGAGTCAGTCAGAGGATGTGGCCTGGACCCCAGCTTTGTGGCATCCCCTCCCCTTCCCCCCCCCCCTTTTTTTTTTTGGCACTGCTTTTCGGCTTTGGGCATCTTCTGCCTCCCTGCACCGCAGAGTGGGGCTTGCCAGGGCGCGCTCTCACACCCCGAAACGCAGCAGCCGATAGCTGCGACCAGCAACTCCCCTCCCCTCCCTCCCCGAGCCAGCAACAGCACGGCCACAGGATTAAAAAGGGGGGCTCAGGGTGCAAATGCTCAGAAGGACTCAATTTTCAAGAACTGGTGAGCTCTCATGTAAAAAAAAAATCTCACTACAGTCTTTAGATTGTCACACCTGGTATCAGAAATTGCTGACCTGATTTAAACAAAAAATAAATAAAAATAAAGGAGAAAAGCTATCATAAGCAAGCATCTTCATAAAGCTTTCTGTCAATGTTTTGGGCCTCAGATTTGTTTGCTCTTAAAAGGAGGGGAAAAAAAGTGTATTTAATCACACAGCCAGAGGGTAGACAGCCTCTTTCTTTTTGTTCCAAATGCAATCCCCTCAAAAGTGTTATTTTCACTCCTCCCACCCCCACTCCTGCAGCAAAATTTCACCTTAAGTTATTCTACGCGAGTCCCCGCACTACCGCAAGGACACGCGCTACCCCCTCGCAGGAAGCCAGCCCCGCTCCCCTCCTGCGGGCACGAGACGCAGGCGCGCAGCCCGCCGCAGCTGGGGCCGCGCGGGTTTGCCTGCCCTTCGCGGGCCACCCCGGCTCCCCGAAACCCCCCTCGCCCCGCGCGCCAGCTGGGCTCCCCCCTCGCCTGCCCCGCGGAGGGTATCAGAGCGGGGGATTAGAGGTGCAAAGTCGCAGCGGGGATTACCAGGGACTAAATATAGCGCTCTCCTCTGCGGCTGCCTGAAGGCAGGAATATCCGAAAGATCAGAGGAGTTTTAAACTGGTTCGTCTCTAGATGACAGAAACGGTTTAAATATTAGAGCGACGCAGGCCTTATCCTCAGTAGCTGAAAAACTGGCACATCTCAACTGACTTTAAAAGGTATGGCACCAGCAGGGATCCGGTCCTATGAATGCAGATGCTGTCCTTTATCACAGCAAGAGGGTATTAAATATAAAAAATATATACAATAGCTCCAAGTTCTGCACTGGTCAAAACCTGTCATTCAACTTTTTTAACTGACATGCAATTAAGTTGGTGAAAAATCTGCAATGTTAAAGGGAAGGAGAAAATAGTCATATTGCATTGAAACTGAGTTTCAAACTAGGGATGAAAAATAAGACAAAGTAGGGGGAATCAACGCAAAAGAACTAAAGATTTATGGAGAGCTGTTCAAGAGCAATGCATCAGTCCAAAGTTAGGACCTCTACAAGCATTGATATACTGCTGTCATATGGGAGTAGAGCAGGATTTCTAAAAAGTTTCTGACAAGTGTTGACCCCCTAGGAGCTGCCTGTGCTTGGCGAGGGACTAAAACCAGCCATTCTGGAATAGGCATGACATAAGGTTTCCAAAGGCAGGAAAACGTTCGCTTAAGGAACCACCCATACAAAGCCATATGTTCCAATTTGCACGTCTGCTTTGTAAAAGCCAACCAGGTGAGGGACCCCCAGCCCCCCGGCAAGGCTGCTCGCACCCTCTTCATGCTGCCCAAGAGATCACCATCCTCAGCGCGCTCATCAAATGCCCACTGCCTCCGGCTGGTCGATCCAGCAGATTGTAGGAGGCTCCCAAAGAGTTTCGGGCCAAAGGAAGCCAGCTGGCTTATAACAATTTAAACAGCAGCCCTTCGACATGTGCTTGGGGACCGACACACTGCAGAGCAGGGCAGCCCAGCGGCGGCCAGACGGGGACGTGCTCACCAARCGTCCCCCAGGGAGGGCTGGATCCTCCTACCTACAAATCACAGGGGGTCAGATGCGAGTTATCRGCACTAAAGAAGTGTCTGGACATCCCTGCTTGTCTCTGGGAATATGGGCTGCTATTTCTCTTCTCTGAGGAAAGCCAGAAATGGTGGGGGGGATGGGGGGAGGGAAGAAAATTTGCTGGTATCAGCAAAGAAACAATGCAAAAGTGCTGGTCTTGCTAGGGAGCAGGGCTGCTGAGTCAGCGGGTTGCCAGCCTTTGCTCCAGAACAGCAAACAAAATGAAGGTCAAGATTAAAGAGGGCAGGAGAGGTAAGGGAATTGCCACAATAACACACCTCGGAGAGGAGCGGCAGGAAAGTCATCTAGGGACCTTGGAGATCTTTTAAGAGCAAGAAATCCCTTTTAAAACAAGCCATGAGACACTTTTTACTGCAACCAAGGCCGAGTATTTAACCAAAAACCTGAAAAATGAGCAACAAAACCTGGCAAACACACACCAAATACAACAGCTGTCTGGCACTCAACACTTTAGAGATAACCATGAAACCCGGTAGGACACTTTAAAGGAACCAGTTTATAAGAAGTGCGTAAGGCAGGATGGGACAGCCAGCACAAGCACCCCAGGAACAAGGACCTGCATCAAGACTCCTCTGCAGGTCACCTCTTCTGCTTGTTGCTCTGGGAACTGTACAGACCATCAAGCCAAAATAATCACAGGACCATGCTAGACCTAACGCCTTTCCCAGTCAGTGACACAGGGTGTCCTTTAGGTTTTTCAGTATTCAGTTCTCCTCCACGGCACAGCAAGGGGGTTGGCACTGTTAATACAACTCACCAGGGCCTCCTCATTCCTAACCAGCCAGGACAGCATGGGAGGACCAACACAGTAAGTCTCATTTCCTCCAAAAACAAGAAGTTCAAGCAGTAGGTCATCATACTGCTCTCGCCAGTGAATGCACACCCTTGCTGTGCCAAAAGGAGTGGGAAAGCGCTGTGCAAGGGGGACCGCCCACCCAGGTGGGTCCCAGGGCATGAGGGGACTGCAGGAACCGAGATCCCCAGATGCAGGGAGGTGAGGATCCCACAGGGGTATCAGGTCCCACCTGAGGTCCCGTTGCCCCAGGACACTGCCTCCAGGAGCATCCAAGAGCTCAGCCAGGGAAAAGTTAGCCCACCACAGACCTGTAGTGATAAATCCCAAATTGCTCTTCCAGCAATTTTCAGCCCGGAGCTTCCTATGTTGCAGGTGTTGGCCTTTTGGAAGTGGGATTTAGGCCACGTCTTTTCTAGCAGTTTAAAAGGAGATTCATTTCAACATTGAGATTCTCAAAGGTAAATAATAATAATAATAATAATAATAATGCACACTAGAGGTTGTTGCATAACTTCAGCCTATTTTGGGTCACGTTGGATTTGCCACATTCTCTCCTGATCACACATGCTTCTTCCACTTGTATGTGGAGCATAGGCTCAGCAAATTTTAATCAGCAAATACTGATAAAACATGTGCGTTTTATCAGACAAGGATCTCCAATTCATATTGGACGTATTTCAAGACAAGCACTGGAAGCTTAGCAATGAAGGCGTTCAAAGTCAAACAGATCTAGGAGACCTTTGCAGCTCTTTGAGCCAGAAAAGCACTGGAGCTGGCTACAGTCACATCCTTTGGGATGCTGGTCTACGAGCACGGCATACTGCGAACGCACAGCAGATAACCTGGCTTGTGCAGGAAGGACTCTGGGCAAGCTGAAGCAAGGTCTTGGGAGCCACACGTCCGCACCATGAAAAAGCAGCCCCCAACCTTACCCTGAGCCCAACTCCCTCAGCAGCGCTTCACACCATTTAACACCTTGGCTGTTGCAGTTACACACCCAGAAATGAAAGCGCACTGATGTGCCAGGCAGCTTGAATCTTCTCCTTTCTACCCCAAGGCTATTTTGCTGTTCATGCCTATTTTTTGACTGCAGCTGTGGAATAGGTACCCAGCCTTATGACATGTCAGTAGGTATGCGCCACGTTTTGCCTTGGGCAAAAGGAGAGGCATTTGGCTTCGAGCACTCCTAATCCTGCCCCATCTCATGTCAAAAACAGGGGAAGAAGGGACAGAAGTGTCTCAAGGGAGAAGCCTGCCGCTGCAAGCAGCTTGGAAAGAGGGACCAAGAGCACGGCGAGCCCTTGGGGATGGACACACAGCTCTGCAACCTGGTCAGAGGGCCCCTCACTGTCACTCCAGTTTGCCATGCGTGCTGCACGTGGGAGAAGATCCTGTGAGCTACCAAAGACACAGCAGTGGCATGCAACAGGCACAACCCCTCCAGCAGGTTATGTTTGCCACCCCATGGCCTGCAGGTTCCCAAGCACGGGGGGAAAAGGATGCCAAGACAAGCAGCTGCCCTGCTGTTTTTAAGGATCCTCGCGCTCACTGGTGATGCCACTGCCTTCTCAGCCACCCTCTGCCTCCCAAGCACTAGACAAGGTCCTAGCAGGCACAGCACCTTTCGCTACACCCAATTTGAGGGCCTACACTAGGCACAGCCAACCTGCAAAGCACTTTCTTTCCCATCGCATCTTGGAGTGCTGTTTCTACCTAGAAATACCTTAAACTGCCTGTCACCACAGTATCGTGCAGTACGTGCAGGAGCTTTACTACCGGGCATGTAGCTTTTTAACAGCTGAAGCATCAAAGCAGCAGTTGCTCCTCCAGAAGACCAGATGCATCGCAACGCTGGTCCGATTTCTTCCACGGGTCAGTCTTTCAACAAACTGGGGGTACAAGGTCTGACAGCTTGGCACCCTTTCCTTCTTTTTCCCTGTACAACCTACTAAGCCCTCACATTGTAGGTGTCGGCAAAGAGCTAGCAGTGCTCTTGGCTACTGCAGAAGCCCAGGGCCCGCTGCACTGTCACTGCTGCTGGGATCAGACCCACTGCTTGGAAGAAGCAAGGAGCAGTGAGGACATCATCACCTCCCACCGTCTGCGCGAGTACAGAAGAGACACTATTTGAAGAGACAGAAAAATCACAAACAGCTGCGAGCTGATGAGTCACACAGACGTATGTTAGCTGCTGCTTTAAAAGACTCCAGAACAAAAGGAGTGAGGTACATGAAAGGCCCAGATCCTCAACCTGTGTAAATCAGCAAACTCCACTGAAGTTGTCGACCCACTCTGATCTGCAGCAGCTAAGACTCAGGTGGGATGCTATGGGGAGCCAGCATATCAAATAACCATTGCAGAGCTTTACGTTTGCAGCGATGTTCTACCCCAGCACTACCGGTGGTAAGAGTTAGGATCATCTCCCAAGCCGGCTGTTTTCTAACTGCTGGGGACCAGAGTCAGTGCCCTTGCTGGACCCCTCACTGGCTGTCACTGGAGAGCGGTCTCGGTCTGAATGGAAACACAAGTGTCCCCTGAATTGCAGGGGAAACGCCTTGGTGAAAACAGTATTAGCTATTCACGGTCCAGCTTGGTGCTGCCAAACTAGCACCTTTCTCTGGCATTTAATTCACATGGAGCAACCCCCATCCCCAAAGTAAACAGACAATTTTATTCCTTCAGCGTTTACACACAGATCCGCTGCTGAGCAACACTGCAAGTGCCATTTGTCAATGCAGATTCGTTCTCCACCTCTTCTCACCTCTCTGAAATAATTTCCAAGTTACAAAAGCACAAAAGGGTGCTAAGTTTGGGATCTACAGAACTTGACTCACCATCTGTTCAAGCTACAATCTCTGAAAAGCCAGAAAGAGCCGAAGAGCACCCAATGGGAAGCTGAGGACGAGGTCCTCCCAGCAGCTGTCTAAGCAGAGAGCAGTGCCATTGGGTTCCTCCTCAAATACTTTGCCTGCAAAGTCTGGATCTCTTAACCTTGGCTTAGATCTAGGGCTATTTTTAGAAGCTTGAAAAAGCTGTCCTACAGTGAAGTGCTTTTCACTTCCAGTTTTAGACATCATATCCTTAGCTTGAATGTAATCACCAGCTGAGCATTTCAAGAACAACTAACGTTCCAGTCATCCCATCGCCCTATTCTGCTTTTGCCCTGTCACCTCACCAGGCTTCTCCCAGGAGCCAGTGGCCTCAGCCCCGGGCGTTGTAGGTCTGCACCCACTACTCACCCATCTTTGGAGAAGTGATGCCGGAAGAAGTCATTGGCTGCTAGTTTGATGGCCTTCTCCGGCGTCACTAGGGTCAGGTTCACCGCAGCCCCTAGGGAAGGAAGAGACAAGACCACCACTGAAGGATGAGAATAAAGCACCCGTTAACTGGATCACTCGTGTGTCATAACTCCTGCTCAAAACCAGGGACAAAGATGAGGGAGAGCTCCCGTTGCACCAAAGGAATTTAGAAACACAAAGCATCACTGGAAATTAATAGGATTTCTACTTCCCAACGCTTTGGGTTTTTGCAAACATCCCCTGACGTGTTTCAATTCCACTTGCACGAGGCTTTCTGTAATTTCTTTAGTTTCACTACTACCCCACCACCACCACCATGCATACATACATTCCCTTCTCCCACCCAAGGATGCACCCCTATGAATGCAGATCAGGCCTTCAAGAAAGGAGGACAAGTGGGATTAATAACCAGCGCCAGCTCCTTTAGGAGTATCTTGTGATACTGAGAGGCAGAAAATACCCCCTCTCCCCTTCTTGCTACTGCCCCAGCACCACCAAAACCACACACTGGTACTCTAGAAGAGCCAGAGCACTTGAAAGGCTTGGAGGCTGGCCCAAGTCAACTGGATCCTCTGCAGGGACTCCAGCCAGCTCTAAACCAGCCCTTTGGGTTAGGTGACTGCCTTCCTATTTCCCCGCTGGGTGTCACCGGCAGAGCAGCCGCTCAGCTGGGCTGTCGAGCGGCTTTTTATCCACCCAGAGCTGCAGCATGCGCAAATTCCCCTGCAAGCATCTGGCCTAGGGTGGCTGCTTGCTGGGGACACGGGACRTAAACAAGCCCTCACTGCCACCTCCCACGGAGGTGCCCTTTTGTCAGGAGCAGCAAACGGCAAATCCCCACATTGTGCCTGGCACAATGAAAGGCCCGCGCGGCCYGTTCCCCGCCGAGGGCCGCTGAGGCCGGCGTTAGTGAAACACGAGGGCTTACGCGCTGAATGAATGGCTGTGTCTTTGGAAGAACAAGAAGGGAAAGAACAAAAAAAACCCAAACAAATTAAAAAAAAAGAGCACACCTGCTACTGCAACATCTGTGCAAAGGGTTCACTGAAAGAAAGAAAAAAAAAAAAATCAAGCAAGAAAGGGAAGCGAGAAGTATGCTTCCATGTGCTGACGTCCTCCAGCAACTGAGGAGACTTTCACATCCATTTTTTCCTCCAATTGCAAACAAAGTGGAAGGGAAAAAAACCCACCATATACAGAGAAAAATTAACGAACCTGGGTTTTCTCCTACATCTTTGATATTTTCAGCAAAGCTGCTTAGCAGAGAATGGGTAATCCCTGTCCTCAATAATCCATAACAGCTTCAACTCACTGGAGGAAGAGAAATTAGATACTTCAGCTGTCGCCTGTATGCCTTCCAAGGTGTTTTCTACCTTTTTACAAAACTTCATAGTTCTTAAAATTCTAGCTATGCCAATAAATATATTTCCCTAATGAAAACTAACCTTGGCCTATAGACAAAGCTATATGTACCTGAAGCAATGGCAGATGGGATCATAAGTGAAACAGAGTCAGGAAAGCAGAGAGCAGCGGGACAAGGCAGCGCCCGAGCCCGCGGGGGTGGCTTGGGGTTGCGTTTCTTGCTTTCGGCTGGGTTTAACACTTGCAGAAGTCAGAGCGCCCTGGGAGCACACTGACGTGCTTGGAGATCGCAGCCCCCAGCCGGGGAGAGAAAATATGCACAGACGAGCGCCGCAGGGCAAAGCCAAAGTGGGGCAGATGCCGCCACCACGCGTGCTGCTCCCTTTACCAGGTGGGAAAGGAGCACCGGCAGAATCGGTGCACTGCAAACATAACCACCTTGGCTATTAATAGGGTACGCTGCAACCTGGAAAACTTTGCATGACCCTGGCAGTCCCGGATAATTTTGGCAGGCAGCGTGTGAACCGGGAGATGACGTGGCAGGTATTATTAGCAGAGGCTGGGGAGGCTGCTGCTCTACTGTAGCGCTGCGTTATGAATATATTTTGGGCAAGGTGCAGCTAAGCAGCAAAGTGCATTTGCCCAGCCTGGCCTAGTCCTTTGGCTGCTGACAGCTAGGCGAAATGGCTGGACTGCAGACAGCGTGTGCCTTTGAAGGATGTGCGCTTTCCCAGCCCGCAGATGGACCGTACCAGGTAGGAGGGAGTGTGGGCTCTCCCAGACACCCCTCCACCGGTGTCAGTGTAGCCCAGCGAGCCACAAGCAACCACAAATTCATTTGCCTGGCGCCACAGCTGAAGGCAGCACACAGTCATTGCTTGAGCACAAGCAGGGTACACAGTACCACCCTGCTTTGAGACATCACTTCTAGCTAGCTATTACAGGAAAACGTAAGAAAACCCTCTCTTCCTTCCCCCAAACAAACTGAAGAATGTCCATAACTTTTGGGGAAGAGCTTGAGAGCGATGCTGGGATCACCTTACATGCTGTGCAGTTCGCTGTGCTACTCCTGCAGGACAGGGACTGGTGTGCCCACGTGCACTCCGTAATATATCATGGGACAATCTGAAGAGAAGCAGCCCATAAGCTCAGGTCTCTCTCCTGACAGCGCCGGGGAGCTTTTATTTGCACACGAAGGAGACCTGGAGTCACACAGCAGGAATGGCTGGACCTGAGCAGACCTCCTCTCTCCTCTGACAGAGGCCATGTGCCCTGCGGCAGGGACAACTGACCTCCACAAAAGAGCTGGAGCTACTCACAACCCCCCTATCCAAACCCAGCTCCCACTTCAAGAGGCAATCAGAGGTGACAAGCAGGTTTAAGCTGACACTAATCACAGGGTGGTGGCTTCGTTCCTCACTAAAAAACACAGCAGCAGCCGACTTCTGGGAAAAAGCAAGGGAGAAAATGTTGCTGTTAGCACTGGGATGGAACCTGCCAGGGTTTTCCTTGGGGTTATTTGCCTTGTCTGCTCCCAGGAGAGCCGGCACAGAGTGGCCAATCCATTCCCAGCGTCCACTCCACTCCCCCGAAACGCCCACCAGCAAACTGGGCAAGAGACGCTGCCTCAGCGGCCAGCACCCGCTCCCACGAGAGCCAGCCCCAGCGGCAGCGTTCCCCCGGAGGCACTGGCAGGAGCCACTGCCAGCAGCGGAGCTCCCGCAGCTCCGGCCTCCCACTTGAAAAGGAAGCGAGGACTCATTTAATCACTGTTCTTTAATCAGACTTTCTCAAGAAGTGAATGCCACAAATAATGCTATCTGAACACTATCTGAACGCTTCAGAGATAAAAACTGTATGTTCAGGCAGTTGTATACCAATGTATAAAAAGAAGCAGAGGCCAAGTGTCAGCTAAACCAACTGGACTCTGCTGAAGGCCAAGAAGTTATTCCACATTTTCCATTACTATGAGAATAGTCAGAATTCGGCCTGCTATTCTTCTCCCTCCTAAACCTTTACGAACTTCCAAGGATTGTGTGTTTAAACTAGGAAAGGTGTCATTGTCAACTGAGGAACTCCCTGCTGCAAGAGACAGCAAGGGACCAGGAGATTTATTGCAGGTTAGTATATAATGATAAGGTAGCTGGAAGTCCAACATGAGCCAACCCCAATTTTTTTTTTGTCAGCCCCAAGGGAATCTCTTCTGTGGAAGGGTTTTTTGTTTTACTTTGTTTTTTCAAAGTAGCTTGTCTTAATACTTGCACAAAGCCTTGAGGTGTGCTTGAGCTAGCCAATTTTGGAGACAAGCTACCAACTAGATGGGGCAGGAGGCCTGACCACATTAGTGGTTCACGGGGGCTTTGACATAAATTAAATTATCAACTACAAAGCGCAGCACATCATAAGGTTTTCTACTGCCCCTCTCACAAAAGTTACTGTGTCCAGGATGGGAGAAATGCACCCACACACAGAGACCTGGAACAAGGTCCAGCAGCTTCATTTAAACTGCCAGTAAAAATGGACTTAAGTAAACCGCAAGGTTTATCACCAAAGCAGCCATGAGGAGGACTCAGGCCCTGGATGGCAGAGAGCTGAGCAGACACCTGGCAGAGAGTCTTTTTTCAGAAACTGCTACAGCTAGATACACTACAGCACCTCTGCCAACATCCCATGGGTCTAGGATATTTCTTTATCAGGCAGAGGATACGGGTTTTCTTTCCACTTACGCAGGCAGGGCCTCCAAAGCAAAAGTCAAGCAATGCCAGAGGAGCACGGTGCCTGACTCAGCTTTACTTACCCCTGTACATGCCAAAGTAGCCTTCTGACCGGATCGTTTTAATGAGGCAGTCGGACCTGCAAACCAAACAGAGAGAAATAAACCACAGGAGCTCAAAGGCAGGTGGGAGCAGAGAAAACAAAACAAATCTCTTGGAGGGGTTTTCATTTACAATCTGTCAGCAAACCCTGAGCTGAGAAGGGAACAACATCAGCTGCTCAAAGTGCCATTGTTCAGGCTTGAGTCYGATTTCGGTCCCTAATTCACCGGGCTTTGAAACCCCTGGCTCACCCCACACGCACGCTGTCTGCTTTCTAAAAATACAAAAGGGAAAAATGTTACTGCGAGGGCTGTTTATCTAGGGTCCCCTGTGGCAAACGCACACAGGATGCTCTAACAATCATATTCCCACGCGTCTGTTTTTAAATCTGGCTCTGCAGAGGGGAAGGCGGGGGAGCAAAATCCCAAAACACTTGACTTACTCCATGAAATTTGACATAGGGTGCACAAACACTAGCTGACCTGAACACTCAGTCATCCATGACCTCCTACTAAGGTTAAAAGCACTTGCTTTTAACACAGACTCCCACTGCAGTCAACAAGCGTGGTCGTCCAAGGGAGGGAGYGCCCGAGGGGAGACCTGTCGCCCTCTTTGTTCTTAACTACATTTATTTTAAATTGGAAAACTCTGCAGAGCACCGGAATCGCTCAAAGCCTTTTCAGCACGCACTTCTGACGAAGGCGGATCTGCAGTTCAGGACGGCAGCGCAGACGCCGGGGCCAAGTTCCTCTCGCCAGACCCCAGCCGCACGAAGCCTGCCCGCTGCCTAGGGATTGCTCCACAGGTTTTTGGAAGGGGCAAGTGCTTGCCGTGGCTGGAGGGGAGGGGAGGGGTGCACATGCACCCATGTGTACCTAATTAAGGAACAAAAGGCTCTTTTTAGTAGTAATAAGGGAAGTGTAGCTGATTAGAACAAGAATACAATTCTGAGAGATCTGGCAATACAAGGAGAAATCTTCGTTTTTGCTCTGTAATAATGCTGAGGTGGGAGGGGAGAAAATACAGCCTTTTCTCAAGGACTTTTTGGCCAAGCAGGGTTTCTAGGGAAGTCTGCATCACTCACAAGGCCCCTGTCTCTGTGCCAGGACACCCCAACCTCTGCGACTCCAGCTTTCACACACTCCAGCACAGCTCCTGCAGCCAGCACATACCCATCTCTTCCTCAGCTATCCTTAGTGTCTTCCCCTTGTCTGTTGGGGCAGGACACAGGATGGCCCGGTGTTATCTGGAAGCCGTTACCACCATCACGTCCTTATCTCCGCTGGCCCCCAAAAGACTGCCCTCTTTCATCCATCCTGAACTCACCCCACCAGTCCAAGCTCACTTTCCCGACAGCTGCTGCCAGCATCAGAGCAGCATCTTCTGCAGGGCTTGTTGTTTTTCAGGCTTTGTCTCAGGCTCCTAGCAGGAGCCAGCTCAAAAACACTGGTAAAACCCCCATATTCCTCAATGGCATCTCATCACACAGCCCAGCCAGGCTCCGTTCTGCTCCAGAGCAGATCTGCACTCTCTTGCTGGAGATTAAAAGCCTCCCTCCTGCTGAGCCCCCTCCCAGAGTGAAGGCACCCTGGCATGGGGTCCCAGGGTCAGGGCCAACAAATCCCCCGTCCTGCTTCAATGCCAAGGGACCACTGCACACTGCGCTCTTCATCGCCGGCCACTCATCAGCAGGCAGGTCAGGGAAGAGATGTGAACCGCAGCAGCGGCTGGAGCGGGGCACAACAAAAGCTAGACACGAGGTGAGGCAGGAGGCCGCATCCTGACAGCACACCCAGGCAACACGGGGAGCAGAGTGCTGTAAGTGTCAAGGGAAGCACCAGGCTGCTCCGGCAGGCCAAGAACTACAACCTAAGCTCATACATAACTGCATGCCGCCAGCTAGAACRAGGAGGCCCAATAACTAAAACTATCAACATACTACTGCTGAACAAGAAGGTAGGAGGACAGGTCACAGGTCATCTTCAGTCCCTGCCCCTTCTCCCCACCTCAACATTATCAGCGCTTTTGGAAAACTAAGGCCTATTTCTGGTTCCTGTGACAAAGCATCTTCCAATCCCAGAGAGCAGACAAAACGGAGGAGAGCAGCTGATACGCCAGAGGGCTGTGCTGCCATTCAGAGGGACCTCAGCAGGCTGGAGAAATGTGCAGAGAGAAACCTCATGAAGTTCAATACAGGGAAACGCCAAGACCTGGACCTGGGGAGGAATAACGCCAGGCACCAGTACAGGCTGATGCTGACCGCCGGGAGAGCAGCTCTGCAGAGAAGGACCTAGGAGTCCTGGTGGACATCAAGTCGACCAGCAATGTGCCCTTGTGGCAAAGGAGGCCAGCAGTATCCTGGCTGCATTAGGCAGAGGATTGCCAGGAGGTGGAGGGAGACGATCCTCCACCTCTACTCAGCCCTGGTGTGGGCACACCTGGAGTGCTGTGCCCAGTGCTGGGCTCCCCAGTACAAGAGAGACATGGACCTGCTGGAGCAAGTCTAGCAAAGGGCCGCTAAGATGATTAAGAGAGTGGAGCATCTCCCATACAAGGGGAGGCTGAGAGCGCTGGAATTGTTCAGCCTGGAGAAGAGAAGGCTCAGGGGCATCTTATCAACGTTTATAAATACCTGATGGGAGGGTGTAAAGGGGATGGGGCCAGACTCCTCTCAGTGGTGCCCAGTGACAGAATGAGAGGAAATGGGCACAAACCGAAATACAGGAAATTCCGCTTGAACACAAGAAAACACTTCACTGTGTGGGTGGTTGAACACCCACAGAGAGGTTGTGGAGTCTCCCTCCTTGGAGATATTTAAAACCCAACTGGTTACAGTCCTGGGCAATCTGCTCTAGGTGACCCTGCTTGAGCAGGGGGGTTGAACTAACTGATCTCCAGAGGTCCCTTCTAGCCACAACTATTCTGTCATTCTGTGACTTAGTGGTAGGAGCTCTTGACCACTGCTGCAGCRGAGAGGAAAGCAGTGCAGGAAAGAGGCTGCTGAGGGACCATCATCACCCTTGTAGCTCAGCTCCTGGCCTGAGCTCTTCCTCAGCTACTGCTTGCAATGGCTGGGCTCACTGAGGCCAAGTTCACTTCCACTGCAGCTACAAGTGCAAACAAATCACTATCCAAAGAATCAGCACCATTTCACAGGTCTCCTCCGATTTCAAGTAGGTCCCAAAGCTGTCTCCAGCATAACATCTCTCTGCACAGCTCTGGGGTACCTCGTCCCACCTTTCCTACCCAGGGCAAGCTTTGCCAACTGTGCTAAATCTAAGCCCATTAAAGAAGCCTTCTTCTTCGTGGTGTCCACTTCCTCGATGCGTAGATGAATGCAGAAGGCAAAGAGCTGTCTTTCTGTGCACACATGCTCGTGCATTTCTATATTTTAAAGGCAGTTCCATGTGTTTTGCTAATAAAAGGAGTGATCTGCAGAAATCCCCAAGGCTCTCTTTCATGCAGATCTAGCCCTGGAGACAGTGTTTCTATAGGAACCCAGTGAGTCTCTCCAACTACCCCTTGCACATCTACTGATCATATTGCACCTCTCACATAAAGCAACACTGCCCCTGTAGTGTTGTGAAAGCACGCGCTGGGGGAAGAGCGGCGAACAAACACTCGCTGTCCTTATGGGCAAAAAGGAAGAACTACTCAGGGACAGTACTGAACTTCTTGCCCCTTTCCCAGAGAGACTATGCCACCCACACAACCACCACAGAACTGGGCAACAGCAGCTGTAGACACACTGACGGGAGTCTCTGTTCCAGCTCTGAACTTAAGAAGTGTGGCCAGAGCTCCAGCCTCCACCCAGGATTATCTCAAAGCGATGCTACCCGAGAGCATCGGTCTCCCTCACGCCTTGTGCTGTACCCAAAGTGCGCTGTACCCACCCCGACAGCAGACACACAGCCCTACGCATCTCTCAAGTCACAGGTGAATCTGGTGGGCTGGGTACACTTGTGCCTTCATTTCACACAGCCTGCAGCGCGTGATTTTTGGACATAGGACTGATGGGGTAACTACAGTGTGTGACAACCTGTGTTCCCTCAAAAGGGCTGCATGCAGTGCTCTAGACAAGGAATGGGCGATGGCTTCCTTTTTCTAAACTGATAAAGCAAAGGAAAGGATTGTTACCTCCAATATGACAGTCATGGAAGTGGAAGAGAGCCAGAAACTCCCTCCTGCACCTGGCTGCAGCACAGCAGAGAACCAAGCCAGGCTCCTTGCATTTTGGCCCAGAGACCTCCTGCCCTTTTGGCCGGTGCTGACAGCAGAGAACACGCTGCTCCCAAGCATGAGACAGAAAAACAGACGTGCCCTCAGCAGAAGTCTCACCTGCTGGGCTCGGCAGCCTGAAGAACTGCTTTATTTGCTCTAGCACGGCTTGCTTTGAGCCCTGGCTTTCCCAGGGACAGCCCGGTTCCTAGAAACGCTGATCTCACCTGAACGAGGTAACAAGGCAGCAGGATTCCCCAGCGAGAGCCCCCGGGGAAGCTGCCCGCGCCCGCGGTACTCACATGCTGGTGTACATCCGCTGGCCATTCTGCTGGTTCTGCAGACGGGTTTTTGCCAAGTCAATGGGAAATACACAGGTGACCCCGATGAGCCCAGCTATCCCTCCATTGATCAGCTTGGCAGGTAAACTGTAAGGGGACAAGACACACAAAACCAGATGCCTTAGCACTGAGATAACTTTAGGTGAGTGAAAGAGCAAACAACGCTGCCCTTTTACGACCAAAAAACCAACACACTGCCATGCGACAACGCTGTCCCTCCCCAGCAGGCAGGGAGCTCTGCCTCAAGGCAAAGCCCGGCCCTTGCTGCATGTACGGGGAGGAGGGGAGAGGCACGTAGCAGCAGGACGAACCACTGCTCAGGGGAGCGGGAACCAACCAGCTGAGCCACACATCGCTGGCAGCCAGGCAAAACCCTGCCTCCCCGCTGCCTTGATTTCGAGGCAAGAACAAGTATCCTTTAACCACTTCTTCCTTCCAGCCATGAAGGGGAACCTTGTGAACGAGGCACCAGGCTGGGGCTTGCAGAGCTGGGCCCCCTTATCCCTCCCCTGCCTCCCGGAAGAGGCAGGCGATAAGCTGTCTTTCCTCCCTGTTTCGACCCCGTGAACGTGCCAAGGCTCCCACTCTCCTAATGCCGCAAGATAGTTCTCAGACAAAAACTAAATAACAAAAAAAAACCCACCACACACAGCAGCCATAAGTGCAGCATCACCAAAATTTGGCCTTGTCCCTCCTCTCAGGGATGCCTGCAAAAGCTCAGAGCCACTGGCAGGCGGGACAGGGAAGGAGCAGAAGTGCTGCCTCCAAAATCCACCCCTCCAGCCCTTTCCCGGGCAGCCTCCATCCCTGCTCCCTTCCAGCTGTGGGGCAGGGCCAACGCCACTCTGCTCTTGCAGTGCCCAGAGACCTGCTGAGCAAGAAACCCCTGCAAGAAGCAGCCGGGATTCATTTCGGGAAGAAGAAAGGGATGAGGTCCCGGTAGAACCCTCAGCAGACCCAGGAGGAACAAGGCCCATAAGGAGAGCCAGGCCCTGGGCGACAAGCTGCACAGGGCCAAGGTTAAAAAATCCATTTGTTCCAGCCCTGAATTCATGAAATCTGGCATCAGATCCAAACAACAGGGAGTGGGGAACAGAAAGCTCCCCAGGACCCAAGGGCTCCTGTAGTCTCTTGAGGAGAAAAAAAGTGCTGGACCATCTACCGTGTGGACCGACTCTACCTAGGGCCTGATGGCATCCCAGCCGGCAGGGCTGCAGGCAAATGCTTTTCAGCACTGCAATCAGATACAYTCCTAGCCGGCGGTTCGTGACACGTCAGCCGCTAACATCGCGTGGGAGGGAGCAGCCAGAAGCGCCCAGCTGGCAGCCGAGGCACAGACGGCTGCTGAGCTGGGGAGCCGCTTCCCGCGCTGCTCCCAGACCCACAGCCCGGGGCAGAGCACACGCGAGCTGCCGCCCCAGCGAAACCACGGGGCTGGCAGCCGGCACGGCCACGGTGGGCCAGCTGATCGCGTGCAGACACAGAGACGTGAGCTCATACCTATGGGGGAAATCAAAGCCTGGCACATGCTCCAAAACATGGGGCTTTTTCCACCCGCCTTTCTATTCCCACAGGGAATTCTTGGAATCTGCAAGTAGCACGGAGCTAAAGCCAGACCAGCGAAACGCAAGCTCCCAGCAAATGCAATTACGCCGAGCGTCCAGCGTTTACATGCTCGATAAACCACCACGCGCAGAGACAAAGGAAGCCTGTTTGAGTCAGCTCCCTCCAGTAAAGCCCAGGCTACGGCTCCCTGCGCACAGCAGGTGTCGGATATTAAACCGACGGCTGACAGCCATCCTAGATTGCCGCCGGGCGAGCAGGCTACAGCAATACCACCGGACTGCCCGYGAGGCTGAGCCCTGCTGTCGGGACCCCAGCACACTCCCTGCCATGGCAGCGACATCCGGCAAAGCCCTGCTCCGGATGGGGGCACAGCCTGGCATATCCACTGGGAAAAGCAGCAGCGAGGCTGGCCACCACGCAGCGGGCTGAGGCTCTGCAAGCGCTGCCCCCACAGAGGCCTTCCCACACGCTCTGCAACAAGGGCGGACGGCAGAGAGGATCGATAACTGGCCGTGCGGAGAGGGCTGCCTCTCTGCTCCAGGCCTGATGGAAACGCAGTGTATGAAGACTCAGGGTTATAACTGGAGATCTCTCCGGGGGAAGCAGAGAGGAGTGGAGGGGGAAGAAAAAAGAAAAAAAAAAACCTTGCCCGCAAGTGCAAAGAGAGAACTTGACACTCCAGGAAATTCCCTGCAGCCTCCGTTCGCAGGCAGTCCGAGCCRCTTCCTCCTCAACACCCACACTGATACAGCGTGCACACGCAGCCCCGGGGCTGGCAGAAGAGATGCCAAGGCTGGGCAGACAGACCCAAGCTCAGCCCCGATTCACAAGCRAGATGGTGCTGACCGAGATTAAAATCAAGCACAGCGCATTAGAAAGTCATGCCCAAATTAGTGTATTAGCTCAGAGCTGTGCCACGCTCCAGTCTCACCCGCTCGAGACTCTGCTGCCTTGAGGATCTTTGCACCACAGCCTGAGAAGGGAACAGATGTGCTTGTGAACTCCTACGCTCATTTTATCTCAGGGTAAGGGAAAAGTTCAGCAAATAATAGGCTTCGCATCACAGCTCTCTCCTCATCTAAACCAAAGTCCAACTGAATGCTGAGGCTAGGGACCAGATGAAGGTCATGTCAAGAGGGAGACTCCACTGGGAAGGAGGGTATTTCAAACAGAGTTCAGCCAGTGCACGGTGTCCATGCAGACAACACAAGACGGGATCTCATCAGCTTGCCCAAATTCAGCTCCAAAGTCACCACTGGCAGGTCACAGTCTGCAAGTTACAAATGCCACCAAGGCCCCTTTCCAGTCTTGGTGCTGCCACAGCTTCTCCGTGTGTCTGTGAAACACCTGGGGCAGGCAGACGCTTGCCTCTACTTGTTCCAACAGCAAAATCATCACAGCGTTTTCATCAGGTGGGAGTGAGACAGACTTGCGGCAAACATGTTGCCCGCCAGCACTGCAGGTGCAAAAGATTCACCGATTTCAGCGCAGACCCCCACAAGAAAGGGGAATAGTCTGATGTGTCTGGGCAAGCCAAAAAACTTGGAGCAACATGGGCTGCAGTGAGCCTCTCATCCTATCTGTGGATGAGAAACCCTTGCTTAACACTCCCACTGCATCCGAATCCAACAATTCAGGCTCCCCCATGAGCAATGCGGAGAGACTAGAACAGACAGATAATGAGGCAGCATCTGGGGAACAGCTCTCCTTGCGCTCAGATGAAGTTACACGGGCAGAACTGTAGAAATGCAATGCTCTTGATCTCACCTTGCAGCAAGCTACTGCTGTGGAGTCTTCTGGTGTCAGTCTCATTTTGCTAAGGGATGATAGACACAGGCTAGCACACAAATACAGCCACTTGCTCAGTTTTACACCAGAAGGGATAGAAAGACACCTCGGTTCTCCTTATGCTTCTCCTCAGCCCTTTAATCAGCCCCCGCAGCCAGCAGGCTCCTGTTCACACTGCCAAAAGCACACTGGAAAGGTGGGAGGAGATCTTGGAGGACGCATCTCCCCTGCCTTAAAATACTAGGCTCCCAGCTCCCCTCAAACGGCCACGGACATCTGCCCCTTTCACTCTGCTGAGGCTATCAGGGACCTGCATCTGTCAGGCTGGCGGAGGTGAATCTCAGCGCACGCTTTGGTGGTATAACAGAACAGTGCCAAGTGCTCCTGAAATCGCATAACTGATGACAGGCAAATCTAGGCACATAAACACTCTGCAACGCTGTCTTGTTATCAGTGCAGCTCAGGACTGCTTTCGCTCCCAGAAAGGAGAGGGGTGGGGAAAAAAATAAAATAAAAAGAATCCAAATTGTGGCAAACACTGAGAAGGGGCAGCCCTCCTTCCTGTAGTACTCAAGCATTGCCAGATCCTGGCCCTCTGTCACCAGGTAGCATTCACCCACTGTCCTAGGCCACCTGCTTCCCTCCTGCCCTAGGTGGTAACCTGGGAAGGTAGGTGTTAGGAGAGGGACACAGAAAAACAGAAATCCCAAGGCACAAATGAGTCATTTATCTGGAGCAACTTCACAAGCAGCAGAAAGTTAAACCCACGTGCAGGACTGTGCAATCTGACCCAGCTCCTAGGAAGCTAAGGGTAAAATTGGCAGTGTCTTTTCTAATAAGACATCTCAATTCACTTCCAGGGAGAAGTCAAATCCAGCCTTTACATGTGCCAGGGCCAAGGCTCTTAAATTCCTGCTGCGCACTTAAGTGTCACCAGCTATTTTAAACTTGGCAATGGCCACACATTGGTACTTCATGATCCTACAATCACTCAAGCCATCAATGGCTTTAAAGGAAGGGTACAAGGATGCATCTATGGGGAGTTTTTAATTAAAAGCACCAGATCATCAGCTGGTCAAAGAGCTGGCTTTGCTCCCTCGACGTCAGCAAGCTGAAGTCAGCAGGTCAACCTGACCTTTGAAGGGTGAAGCAAAAAGGAACTTGGTCATGCAGGGCAGAAAGCAAAGGGAAGAAAGAAACAAGCAGCGAGAAGGAAGAGCTGAAGAAAACAGAAATGTGACAACAGGAGGAAGACATAAAACATGAGGAGAGAAGCAAAGACTGAAAAAAGCAGTTGAGAGAGGAGCAAAGAAGGAATCAGAGCCGTTTACAACCAGAAGAAACGATCAAGGGATCTCCTCCAGCTACCTGTATCACAAAAGGGACTGAGTTTGAAAGACTAGAAAAGAAAAATCTAAAGCAAAACCAACAATTCAACAATTAAAAAAAAAGTTACCTGATCTGTTTATCAGCCATTTAATTCAAACTTGATCTTGTTATGAAATGGGTTTGTTCCTTCCGGTTGTTCCTTAACTTCCTCTTCAGTCACTGCTTCTAAGGGTTCAGGGTTTCTTCCTGGGAAGGAGACACCAAGGAGACAAAGTTGAGAACTAGCCACTTGCACTGTTCTGAAGCTCTGGTCCTTCTGGGCAGGCTGCGGAAAAAATGACTCAGGAGAGCACCTGGTCTCCTTGGACTGAGACAGCATCTGCTGACTGAGCTCCTGAGGGAGCTGTAGACATATATATATATGCACACACACACACATATATATATATATATATAAATATATTCATCTCCTGGCTCCAACAGGGTGGACTGGCCAGAAGCTGTGTTCAGGCACTGGATTCAGAGAGGAAGATGGGTTAATTGCACAGTCTCTCTTACTTTTAAGAGAGACAGACCTTCCCAAAGAGGCCTTCTTGCTGCTATAGAGGGAAGAGTCACCCTGGAGCAGGCAGGCTCCAGTGGCACGTGAGGACAGGCAGCAGCAAGGCAGCGCACAAGCTCTGCGCAGCACCGGGCACAGCAGTACCGTCTGCAGCCTCTTCTTTCCAACCCAAATGGACAGTCCGAGCCCAGTCTTGGGCCAACGCAATCTTTTAAATAGCGCCTCACCCTCCCCAGTATATTCATGGGACTTTGCACCTTGCCCCGTTCCTTGCGCTTGGTGCCTGCTGGCACAGTACCGAAGTTACAAGTCTGCAGGAAACAGGTCTCTTGAAGGCTCATAATGCCTGTTTTTTAAGGAGAGCTGGCAGATGTCACCCAGCCGCTCTCCACAGCGCCCCTCCCTAGCTGCCACCTGGGTGGTGAGCCAGGAGAGGAGGAAATCTTTGTCCTTTGCCTCAGGAATGAAATTTGCCCCCGACTGCAGAAGCTTTCCTAGACCACGGCGGTTCAGCAAAGTGGCTTTCAGGCTTCTGCTCTTGGATTAAGCGGGACTAAACCTCCCTTTTCACTTGGATTCCCAGATTCAGCYGAAGCCAAATGAGCCCACTGCACTGACCCCACTAAGGGCAGGCTCCTTTCCAAAATACGAAAGCCCAACCTCCCCGTCTACACCACACTATGCACCTCCCTCTCCTTGTGGGATCCCTTACAGCCAGTTTCTTACCTGCTCTCAAGTAAGCGGAGGAAGTGTGCCTTAAAAATCTCTAGAGATCAGCTGAGGTCCTGTCTGCACTTCCTAAGTGAAAAAAAATCACATAAATCTTCCTCTGCATGTGTTTTCAGATGCATGTCCACAAGAGTAGTTTGCTTGCCCATCAATTTAATCAGAATAAGACCCAAATATAAAACCACACACACACAAATACAGAGAGACCGGCAAGACCAGCTATTGTTTCAAGCCTGTAACCCCGGCATATACAAGCCCTGAACCATGAAAACTCCCTTGATAACATCTCTACCCTGAATAGGATATTTGCGTTTACTGATGCAGCAACTCTGGACGAAATCTCCGCACGGAGCAGTCCTCGTGGCCTGTTCCCAGCATCCTCAGATATCGACTGCCTCGGTGCGGCGCACCCAGATCCAGCCAGGGAACAGGCTGCATGGCCACCAAGTGCCACCACTAACATCGGCTCCCCCAGCAGAGGTAACTCAGCTAGCAGGCGAGCGAGGGCAAGGAAGCGGGGGCCATCGTTTCACAGCAGACACGACCACTTGATAAGTGTTTATACAGCACCTGGCAGGGCAGAGGCCTGAATGCTCATTGCCCGGGGATTTTAATGCACTGAAGTGGAAAGCTGACTTGAGCTCTGTTTAGACAGAGCTCCAACAGATCACCGTTTGCAAAACAAAGCCAAAGCCACTGCAAACTCCCCCGAGCGCTTTGCTGGGAACAACAGAGTTCCTTGAGTCCTTCAAAAACTGGCGACCCATGAAGCCTCAGGTGCCCCGGCTGGGTAGGTGGCTGGGTAGGGCCTCACCAGATCCCAGTCCCTCCCAGGGCAGGAAAATAACTATTATAGTAGAAAGACACTGTACATTTATCCTACAAAGGAAGGAGATTAGGCAGAGACTGAGGAATATCCTCCCAGGAATGCAGTGCTCTTTGAAGCCAAAAAATGCAAACAAAAGCGGTCAAGCAGCGCTTTTGCAGCCAAACAGGTTCAAAACTCACTTAAAAATAAAAAATAAAAATAAAAATAAAGGAGAAGAGGAGCAAGGAGCAGGGTCAGTGAGGAGGGCTTGCCTGTTCCCGGGAAACCTCCGATCAGCACCTGGACCGGGGCAGGGGAGCAGCACCCAGAAGTTCACACCTCAAAGTCTCTGTATTAGGGCCAGGCGGACGAGGGCACTGCTGGGACCGGGACCCTCCACGGCGCAAGTAAAGGAGGAGTCTGGAGGAAACTGGTAGCAGGGGAGGGGGCAAGAAAACCAAGAAACCAAGAGGCCTTCCCTAAAGCAGAAGAGACTGGGAAGCCCTAACAGAAGGGTGTTCCTAAATCATACGAGCCATAATTAAGAGAGCAAGAGTCGCAGAGGCGATGAATTATGTGGCATTAATTCCTTCCTAGAGTGCTGTTAACACAGCAAGGCATGGATTAATGCCCCATTACCCACACGCCAGGATCTCCCTTCAACATTTATTAAAATGATGGAGCAAATTAGTTTTAGGACGATGTGCACATCGCAGCGCAGGGAAGCGCCTCAGCGCTAGGCGGAGGATCGGCGCGGATGGCCCGCACCGATGCTGCGTGACACCCGCGCTGCCCGGTGCAGAGAAGCTCTCCGTTTCGTCCAGCCACAGCGTGAGTGCTCTGCACTACAACTCACAGCCTTGCACTTCTCCTGTCCCTACAGGTTTTCCACCAGCGTTTATCCACCAGGGATACCACATCATCGCAAACTCCTTGCGCAGACAGGGTTTCAAGTCCAGGGAAGCAACCCTACTAATATCTTGTGCCGGATGCATGCAGCCAAAAGCCCTCTGCTCAGCCTTACAGACCTGAAGGGCTTCCCCAGCCTGTTTGAAAGGAGGTCCCAAAACAAAAATGGCCCTTTGCTTTGCCCCAGCCCTTCCAAAGCCCAGGAGCTCCTTCAAGCCAGTCTCCCCTCTCTCCCAACTACCTGGCTCCCAAATAACCAGGCCCAGAGAGAGAGCCAGCATATCTGGCTGCCTCAGGGGGTACCACAGCCAGCTTCGGATGGGTCTGGTCCTCGCAACCTCCACCTCTGCCARAACAGTCCTGTTTTGCTCCCCTTCCTTGCCCACACACCACTGCGCCTACCTTACCCAGGCTGTCTCTTCCCCACCTGTAAGGAGGTCTTCTTCAGGACAGCCAACCGTTGCGTACCTCGGACCAGCTGTGGTACTAACCAGCCGGGGCACTGGGCTCAACTATTAACCTTTGTTTCTCCCGCCTTATCACCCGAAGGAAAAGTGCTTATCAGAAAATTACAGCCCCTTCTGGGGCATGGACCAGGCACACACAGTCCTGCCAAGCGTGCCGTTTGCACAGCGAGCAAGGTGAGGGAGCAGGGCGAAAATCGCCTGGGGGGGTATCTCTGCTCGTCTCCGATGCCTTCGCTGTGCAATGAAGGACTGCCCTGGTTTGGGTAAAGGAGGAGTCCAAACTCGGGTCTCCCTGTCCCCATTCATCCCTGGGGCCCCGCTGCTCCGTCAGACACACACTCAGGGTATGCAGACACACACTCAGGGTATGCAGACAGCCGAACTAACACCCCCCATGAGATCCACCGTTGTAAAGACACTGGTCTGGAAGTGTTTTTTAGACCCATCTGTCCTGATCGCTGCAAGGACACTCTCAGTGCACCAACACTCAGCAGAACACCACCCTCCACCTGAACGGTGACGCATTTGGCTTCATCCACCAGCCCTCTGCACTCGTAAGCACTCGGGAAGAAATTTCCCTCTCCTTTCCCTTAGATAGGGAGGGAAGAAAGAAACCGTCACTTGTCTGGGGCGGCTTGGCTGAGACGTTTCAGGTATCGCAGAAGGGAGAGCAAGCATCCTTTCTGCTGCGGTGGGAGGCCATGTCCACAATTCCTCATGGATTTCAGCATTCACACACACACAGACCCACTGTGCCTGAGAGGGATCCATTTGGCTCTCCCTGGGCAGCAATGCTTTTGCCAATGAGGCTGGCCAGGACACCCAAAATGGTATGGTGAAACAGGGAAAAGAATTAGGACCCTCTCGTACAGCACGTGGTCACTGGAGTCAGCTCCTTCCAGAGCTCCCATCTGGCCCTATCAAGCATGGGACTAATGCACGGATGTCACGAGTCCCTCTCCCACATATCTAGGGGCAGCTGCAAAGACTGAAATGCAGGCTTTGGACAGCAACCCTGGTCGCCTGCAGCACCCACGAAGTCTGGATGGAAAAACAGGCACCCAACACCTCCAGGAGCCGAGTCTCCTGCCCTGCGCTGCCCCTCTCGTTTCCAGGCTACCTCCTTGCCAGCAGCCCCACACTGATGGACCGAGCCTGAGGCTGGCATATGCTGGAAGACATCACCAAAAACAGACGTTCAGACTACCACCTTCACTTGCAAATAAATGGCACAAGCGGAAAACCGGGACTCCCTTGCACGACTTTCCATGTGCCTTGAGAGCAGATGCAAACCCAGCCCAGGGCAGCAGCCCCGCTCGCCTCCGGTGGATGGCAGGCCAAAGTCCCAGCAGGGAGGCGCTGCGCCACCCGCCTGCCCCGTTGGCGTTGGCCACACGTGGCACAGAGGGGACAGGCCTGGCGCCCGCTCAGCTTGCAGGACAGCGGGGAGGCTGAGCCCCAGGACCCGGCAGCCCCCTAGAGATGCATCAGAGTCCCCAGGATAAGGGCACGTTACCAAGGCATTTGGCTTTGCAAACACACGAGGTGGCAGCACAGGTTCACCTGGATGTCTGCAGAGAGGGAAAAAAGGGGGCCCCAAAATCCCCAGCCGGCAGCAAAGGCTCCTGACACCTCGCCCCAGCTCTGCCTCGCCCTTCGCCTTCGGACAGGATTTCCAACCATGACTTGCAGTTTGAGGAATATCCTGCTCCCTTGACATTTTGCCTTAGGGGAAAAAAAAAAAACGAGCCACAAACAAAAACAGTCTAATGCCTTAACGGAAGCGCTTGCCCACCACATCCTCTGCCCACCTGGACCGGTGTAGTTCCCCGCAGGAGCGTCCCAGGAGGGGACCTCCCACTCAGGAGCTTCTTGTGAGCTGGTCCAACCAACCATCCCATCATGGGGCCAAGCGTCCCACAGCGGACTGGGGGCAGCTCTGTCTCCCCAGATTCACCCTCTGGCTGCAGTCACCAGGGCCAGCTCAAAGCAAAGTGAAACAGAGCTGTTGAAGAGAGGGGACAGCCATTTCACTGCTCCTAGCAACACTCCTGCCATCTGAGCAGCCGTGGTCAAGCTGGGAAAAGCTCAGCTAGTGGCTGTCTCCAAAGGAAGGATCGAGGTGTGCAGAGCAGCAGGTATTACCTGAAAGGAAGGGAGAAAAGCAGGGAAGGAGGTGGGGATCACTCCTACCTCCAGGCTGCAGCAGCAGGAGGAACACACCCAATTTTCCCACGCTCTCCCCTTCAGGCTCTCCATCCTGGTCGTGCAACAGGCTGGCCTTCTTTCCCAGTACATTCAGTTTTGCCTGCTTTGCTAAGAAACCTTAAGTGATAAGTCTAGACCGCGAGCACCTACTGTTATCTCTGTGAGAGCTAAGGCTTGGAGAAACACCTCCAAAAGGCACTGCAAAGCGCCAGAGAAATAAATGCCTTTCCATCCAGGAGAACCTCCCTCTCCGGGACTGACAAAGCAAAGGCTCCTCCCGTTGCCTGAGCAAGGCCAAACAGCCAGTGACTTGCTTAGATTTGTGCAGAAGCTGTTTGCTGCGGCACCGGCTGTCTGATTGCTTAACAGGGGGAGTTCTGCAGAGGCCTCTGCTTGCACCAGTACAGCCTCCTCCTCACACCCCTCGGCTCTGCGCAACGACAGCTTAGGAAACAGAGCTCGGGTCACGTGTCCCTAATGCCAAATAACTCCCCAAACAGTTACCCGGGCACACACGGCTCCCGCTGGGCAGCGAGGCTGGCAAAGGGCGACCCATCACCTGCATAACACCAAGCCACCTGCACTCAAGTCAGAGATGGAAGGACTGGAGGAGCAGGTCTGTGCCGACCAGGAACCAACACCAAATACACCCTTAAACTTTGTGTGACTTGGGAAACCGCCCTGGACCAACAGGCGGAAAGCTGGCATTTGTCTTAAGCAGGGCTTAGGTCTCAACACTGCAGCAGCACCAAGAGGCCCCCGTGCAGATCTGGGACCTTTTATGCTAGAGGCTGCCCAGACCTTTAGTGAAGGGCAGTCCCTGTCCTGAGGTTTTGCAGCCCAACTATGAGACTGGATGAGCAAGGACAGGCGTTAGGGGAAGCGACTCACCCGGGGCTCGCGCAGCGAAGCTGAGGGCTCTGGCTGTCCAAGGCATCAGGGCTGCTGAGCCAAGAGGAGCAGAGGGAAGACTGCAGAAGGACAAATGACCTTGCAATCATCTCCCTGAGCACATGTAGCAGAGTCCTGCTCCATAGAAGGACCACAGGTTAAAACGCTCCTGGAAGGAAATAACGCCTTCCTCCATGGGGGAGAAATAGAGCAGGTCTAAAAGTGCCCGCAGCACCCTGGCAAGACTGAGCGGAGGCAAGGAACCAATGGGAGCTAAACATCTTTGGATGACATAAATGGGTGCATATTGCCTGTGATCCCCCTTCCAAGTGCCACCTGAGATATCATGTCCTCATACAGTGAGCTGGGTCAGTTCAAACTAGTTTTAAACMCATCCTACCCTGGATCTGTTCTCCATGCCAGCTTTAATGAAACTACAGCCGAAGAGAAAGGCAGCACTGGCTGGAGGAAGAGGACAGGTTAACAGAGAAGCTGGAGCTTGGCAGATGGGAGACAGGGCTGGGAAAGTGACCAAGAATTTATATAAAACAAGCAAGAAAGAGCATTTCCTTTTCAGTGCTCTGAAACGGCCCTGTACACAAAGAAACGGCAGAACCAAAACCGACAGTGACAGCCAGACAGACCAACCCTTTGATCTGGAAGGACTTTCCACACACAGAGAAGCTAAATGGTGCAGATCACTCAGGTACTCTGCCAAGAGACTGGCAGAATAGAAAAAAAGCTTCCTCCCCCCCTTCCCCTCGAGTTTAAAATAATCACCATGTACAAAGCAGTAATTAAAAAAAAAAAATAACAACCAAGGAGCCCAAGGGAAAAAACAAGGGTTGGATTCGAGCTCRCTCAGTAGGAGCGAGGCAGACAGGGCTGAGCTGAGGTCCTGGGCTGTGAAAGGGCCCATTCAGTCCCCGTCAGCGACAAAAATACGGTTCCTGGCTCTCAGCAGATTGCTCTCCTCTAAAAGAACGGGGCTTCAGTGGCTCTGCTGGGAAGAAAAAGCACCTCTTCCGGCCCAAATCGTGGCATTATCTCATCAGAGCGAGACACAAACACCCACAGAGCTGTTCCCGTTCAATGGCTGGAAGTGAGTCCTTCTGGGATGGTGCTGGTTCTTGGTGGCCAAACCCAAGGCCGCAAAGGCGAAAGTTTCCCCTCCACTGTGTTTCTTCGAGGCAGGTGTTGAACAAAACGAGTGCCCGAAATAGCCTCAACTTCAGCTATTCCAGGGCTATAAATCAAGCTGCATCCCTTCCAGCCCAGCAGCCAGCAAGGGGCCTTCTGAGTCAGCTCAGACACATGGCTCTCCCGCCACGCGGAAACGGGAGGGAAGGCAGATGAAGTCTTTGCTGGTAAACTCAGCCAGGTCAAGGCCGTTCCCTCCTTCCCCAAACTCTTCTGAGCTAGGGAACAGAGCGTGGGGATCTCACCGGCAAACGCTTTTTTCAAATTCTCCCCCTTCTGGTGTGCACCGAGTGTCCAACAGCTACAAGCCAGCGGGCTGCTCCAATCCCACAGGGAAAGCCTCCGAACGACTGAGCCAAGCAGTGCCCCGGGAAGGGGCAGAAAAAACTAGCCACCTCTGACCAGCATCCAATTTCTCCTGCACTGCCTACACCAGTTGGGGGCTGCACACGGGTACCTCTGTACCAGCAGCACAACCTACCCAGGGCACGCCAGGGGGATGCCAACACTGCCACGTGCGCTGCGGCCAGCTCTGCTGACCACATGCCCACATTGAGAGATAGCAAACCAGGGGCTTTCCGAAACTACAGTTTCAGAACTACAAGGCAGCTTTGCTCACAGGACCTGGGARAAGTGTCGGGCTTTCATGAAAACAGACTAAGGAAGAGAAACAAACTTATCTGCTCCAATCTGCTCCGCACAGACTCTTGTCCATCCCGTCACCCCACTGAGATCTCACGAAGTCCTTTGCTCTTCCTACTGTGCCCTCCTGTAGGGCCAGATCCTTGGCTCACACAAGCCAGAACAGCTCCACTGCCTCTGCTGGAGTCGAGGACTTGGTCCCCTGCCAGCTGCAGTCAGAGGGCACATCACGGGCACACACACACTTCTGGGCAGTGTCATGGGGTTTCCTTGCTCAGCTGCCCGTAACAGGCTCATCTTCTCAACCATGCTCCTGCACCAGCTCATCACGACAGGGAACAGCTTCAGCCTTGATAGTCCCAGCTTACCCGTTCTTGCCAGGGAGAGAAACGGCAAATGGAAACAGGGATGGGAGGGAGGGAAAGCAAGTGGGATACCTGCACCTCTGCCCCACCAGCTGCTTGCAGAAAGACTGACCCACACTGTGCAAGCACACCAGCTGCCCTCCAGCCCCTGTACTCCTGCTCATCCTCCTCCCACTAGTGCTTACCGCACAGCGTGGCCCACGATTAGCGCTGCAAGGGGAAGGCAGAGAAGAAATGCAGGAAGCCTCTTTTGTGCGTGTAGTAATCTCGGCTGAAAGGAGTCCCCAAATGCATAACTCACTGGTTTTAGAAGCAATGCAGGATCTTACTATCCCACAGGGATGGAGACACCCACACCACCGTCCTAGTCTCACAGTCCGCATCATGCCAGGGTGGAGGAGCACTAACTGGCACCCACCCTTGATACCTGCATCTTCTAGAAAAGAAAAAAAAAAAAAAGCCCAGTGATAGATGTGTCAGCAACATCCCACAGGACCTAGCTAAGCTCTGCACGTGGCACGACCCAGACTAGCAGCAGGGATGGAGGTCTGCATTTCCGCAGAGAATGAAACTGCTTGCAACTATTTTTTTGTCCTTTCACAAGGATCTTACTCTTTCCCAGGCTGAATTATGAGCAGTGCCAGCACACAGCAGCCACTTTCAGCAGTCAGCCACTACCCCCGCCCAGAGGATTCACTGAGGGGAAATATCAGACAGAGAAGGCAAACAACTTTCAGAGGACCTAGTTCATAACGCTACCAAAGCGGAGTTGAAGTGCTGATTGCTAAAGCTTATTTCCCCCTCCCCGGTCTGTGTCATACAGGATATCAGGCTGATTCACTCTACAGATCCTTTTCTGCATACGGTATATAGCATAGGAAACAGCCAGGGCTGGCTGTTTAGCAAACCTGCACCGAAAGCTTCCTTCCGTCTATTGTGCCTGCTGCTCATTCCCTTCGCAGGCCCGCTCATTAATAAAAATGCAACGTAATAAAAGAGAACCGCACACACGCATACCTTGCCCAAATGCCTTCAGTACTGGCTGATCCTGAGTCACCACTGGCGAGTAACTGTTGCCGCGCAATGAGGAGGACACGGTTATTAAATTAATAGGGGCTGCTTAACATGGCTACAAATGTACACGAGTTCTTTGTGCCTTAGTGAGCTAATAAGGCATGTGCTAATTACGTTAATTCAGACAAGCCCGGTGTGCCCGGAGGGCAAAGGGAGCAAAGGGCACGACAAACCCAGGCTCCTCCGTAGCAGCCGTGCAGGAGCGGAAGGTGCTTGCCTCGACACGGCTTTCGGAGGCACAGTGCGGGGGCGCGCGCTCTACGGCTAGCTGGGTCCAGCTGCCTGGTTAACACGCCGCCGGGTTAACACGCCCGGCTCAGTCACCCAGCCCTTCGTGCAACGACGGGGACGGGACGCCCTCTCCGAAGGGCGAGTTGGCTCATCCCCTCCAGCCTCCCTCCTCACGGTGCCGGGCACGTGGCAAGCCCACGGCTGACACCCTGCAGCGCCGCGAGCACTGGGGCCTCCCGCAGCCTCCTCCCCRCGCCGCGGGGCCCGCGTGGCACCGCTACGAGCAGCCATCTGGCACACGCACGCTCTCCGGCCGCAGAGCGGCGCTGGCGGCTGCGCGTCGCCCAGCACCCGGCTCGTCCGYGTGCCCCAAGTTGGGCAGCCGCGCGCCCAGACGGGCGGCGCGAGGAAGCGGTGTTCGCACTGCAGCGCGAGCTCGACCTAGTCAGGCAACGCCAGTGGCTCTGAAAACCCATTTGGCAGCAGGGATGAGAGGGGGGGTTACAGTGTTCACCTCCCACGTCGGAACAGGAAAGGACTCTTCAGAAAGGAGAAGAGGAAGGGAAAGACAGCAGCAGGGAGAAGCGGAAGGATGGCAGGGGAGAGAGAGGCTCAAGCCAGGCAAGCAGCCTCTCGGCCCCGCAGCCCAGAGGTACCCAGATGCCTCACCTCGGCCATGGCTGGAGAGGAGCCCTCCTCGGCGCCAGCTGTGCTCGCACTGCGCTGCGTCTGCAGGCGCTGCCACCGCCTCCCGGTCCGCGCGGGAGGGAGGGGAAGAGGAAGAGGAGAGGAAGTCGGTCGTATTTCTTTGCATCTCCAAGGACACGTGCTCAGCGAGCACTTTCTAAAGCATGCGCGTGTTCCTGCGGACACTAGGGGACTGTGTCAGAGCAAAGCAAAAGACTTCCCCCCCCCCCCCACCCCCACTTATTCTGACACCGCGTGCACCTGGCAGCGCACACGGCTATCCCCGGGAGGCCTGAGAAGCAATCACCCTTCACCAGCAGCAAGGAACATGCCATGTGCATTACAGAGCATTTTAAGGACGTGATGCCGCGTCTCCAGCCAGGCACCTGGAGAGATCCAGGGCTGCGGATGGGCACTCGTACAGAGCAGCTYGTCCCATACTGAGCAGCACTAATACAAGCTCTGTCAGTCTCAACAGGGGGTCAGCAAAGAAGACAAATATTTTCACAAAGAAAACCATACTGGGGATTTTTAACCCCCAGGAAGTGCTTCTCTCTCAGGCCACATGATCCTCTCTCCCGGCAGAGGCTGTGGCTACCCAGTCACTCTAGTCCAGCATAAATCCAGGCTGCTGACAAAAGGGAGGGAGCTCTTCCTTCCCCCGGCAGCTAGAGTAACTCCTTTTCGGCAGGGCCTGTTCCCAGCTCAGTTCCCAGCGCAGCTGCACAAATGGTTGAGCTGGCCCAGAACGAGAGGCAGGCGCGGGGATCGGGGCCTGACCCTTTAGCAGCCAGACTAAAGGTGACGGGGTAACCTTGCCTGGCAGGCTGCCTAATGGGAGCACTGGAATAACTGATAATAAAATATCACAAAACCACCTGCAGAGAAGCCTGGGAAGCGAGGAGCAGCCCTTGGCTTCTGGCCGCTGAGCAGAAACGACGCAGAAGACCTAGGGAAGGAACGGTGTACTCAGAGGACATCTTCCCAGGTTTCAAAACGCTTTGCAACAGCCCTGGTTAGGGCAGACCTTTCCCGGGAAGGTGCCTTATGCCACTAGATCCCACTGCTGAAAGCTGAGTGTGACTCATGCTCCCGCTGCACTAGAAGAAATGCCAGTTAAATGGCATGTTAAAGCAATACGCTTTGCCTCTCAGCCACAGCACAGCACAGGACACTGCTGCTGCTGCTGCCAGTCCCTCCGCTGCACGGATACACGAAGGTACCTGCTCCGCTCCTGCATCAACAAACCACGTTTCTCTCCTCCCATCTCGGCTGCTTGCTTGCGCCAACAGGGATCGAAGCCGTTCAGAACGCAGCAAAATGGTTCCTTGCTAAACACACGTCAGCGGCCCCACGCGGGTCACATTCCTCCTAAAGAGGTTAGCACTTCCCCCGGGGAAACTTATACCTGCTCCACAACGAGCTGGGAATCGCCGAGGGGACTGCAACCACCGCCCAGCAGGCACCGAGTGTGCGGCACAATCCAGTCCCCATCTCGCCCAGAGCGCTGTGAATCRGCGGAGACTCCAGCCGGCTGTGAGGCAGGCGAGGAGCTCCCAGCATGGATTGCTCTGCCCCAGCTTCCCARCCTGCAACAGGGACGTCCAGGCTCCAACTTGCCACCCTCGCCGGAGCCGGCTGCAGGGGTGGGATCTGCCCTAGGGCAGAGCCCGCGGGAGATGGCGCACCGCCCCACGGCTGCCATGGTGGATGTCAACGCACCGGGTCCAGTACCAGTGCCAGTGGAGAGATCAGCTGCTCCTTTTCCTGCAGGAGCAATAATCCCATCAGGGGACGGGAAGCTGGCCACCACAGGCAGCTCCACTGCAGCCCATCAGCGTTGCTGCCCGCGATGCAGAAACCCTCTCCCACGCCAAGGCTGTTGAGGGTACCCTGGGGTTTGCCAGCTCGTGCACACACGTGGGGTGTCCAAACACCACACCGAGCAGCAGATGCTCTTTGCCACGGCTGACCCGTTTGCTCCYGGCTCTGGACCACCCCAATTTGCACTGCCACGTGCACAGGTACCTCTCAGCACAAGAGGGCCCTGGGTCAGACCAYGCTGCGGCCTCCGCTCGGCTAAGAGGCATCTCCCCAGCAGCGCGTCGGCTCTGCTGCCTCCCTCGGGCCTCCGCACGTTGCTCGGCCTTCCCGGGAGCGGGCTGGCGGCACGCCGCRCGTGGGCAGGTGCCCACACACAGCTCGGCAGCGGCCTGGCATGTGTTTCCCCCTTCCAGAGCCAAATTCAGACCATCTGTTGAAGTATTTCTGCAAATCATCCTTCCTTCGGGAAGGGCCGGGGGCTGAGTTTAGTTATTTATACAGCGTCTGGCATTTCTGTAGCACTTATCACTTCAGTATCCAAGCTATTTCCTTCCAGCTCTCCATTAGTTTTGAAGAACCAGAGCAGGGCATTGGTGAGTTTTCACTGTAAGTTTTCTGCAAAAAAGCAATACCGAAAACCAAACGGCTGCTCAGGTCAGGCACACATTTTGCTGCTAACAAAGTGAGTGGGACAGTTCAGGAGAAGGCCAACACAATATGTTTTATGTCCTTTAGAAGAATTACCCGTATAAGATAGCCTTCATAAACAGCAGCTGTTCCCAGAGAACGAGCTGAACCAACAAGTGTTCCTGTTGCCTCACGGAGGCGAGCGCTGCTTATCCGCGACGTGGCGAAGGAAGCTACCCCCGTGCTTGAACAGACTGACATAAAACTAGAAGGGAAAACGAAGCGCCCAGAAGGAGAGGCCGTTTATTATGGCGCATCACACAGTCCTGCCGCTGCTGTTTGTAAACAAACGGCAAAACCCTGAAAGGTGAGTGCTGCTGTCCCTATGGGACGGCAGGGGACAAGGCCGGAGACAGACGTTTTACTGCTTATCCAAGGTCATGCTTCAAGCCTGTGGCAAGGGAGGGGGCAGCACCCAAATTCAGGGTTAGCCCCCGAAGTATCCCACCCCTAAAACACACCTCCTCCTTCTTTTTCCATGTACCCTTCTAACCACCGCACTACAAGGAACACAGTGCTGAGCAGGGCACCAAACCCGCTCCCAGTTTGCGCACGGCCTCGGGGAAGGAGTTTCTCTCCCATCTGCTGCCCAACAGACGGCAGGGAACTGCCCGCATCTTCTCTGCCGTGGCACAGCATGGCAAGCAGCACGCCCAGGAAGGGGCGGAGGGGCTCAGACACTGCAGTGATGAGGGACGCAGTGCTCAGCAGCGACAGAAACGACAGACAYGCCGGTCCAGACTGAGCACGCCGCATGCTACCACCGCCATCCCCGCAGTTATCCAAGCAAAGCCAGCGCTCATCCTAGCTACGAGCTCCGAGATGACACAGCACAGCCCCTTGTTAAAATAAAAAGCTGTGGCTGAACTCAAAAACAAAGAATCACAGCAACAGGACCAGCTTCTGGCTTGATCGAAACTCAGATCACTCTTACAGCACCTCTCTCCTATTAAAATGACTTGCCAAAGGCCCCGTATCTTTGCGCCCTAATTAAAAAGCATGCACCTTCTCTCCCCTAGCACAGGGAGGGGAGGAGGTTCTGCAGCAAAACATCCTCCTCCCTTTTATCACTGAATAACCTGGTTTGAAAACCTAGGCGAAGGCCGGTCATGAGACCTGTCTTCTCTGCTTTCTGCCAGCTTCAGCCTCCTTCCCCCGTGCACATGCTTCCTCCCAGATCGGACAGGACACAAGGTAAAGCTGTGGGTTCACACTGCCTCAGACACTAGGAAAAAGTCTCCCTGGAAAGAGAAGAAAAAGAAAAAAGACATGGTATAAAATGGCTTCGCCAAAATGGCCTTGCCAAGATGGCCATGACTCAGTGCAGACTGCGACTGCTCTTGCGTGGGGAGCAGCACCACGAAGCAGCTGAGAAATGAATTCAAGAAGGTGGTACATGCACGCAGCAGCGGAGAAACTCGCCCGGGCTGAAATCAGCCTCTCTCCTCCTGGTCACTGGATAAGTGCTGCAGACCCAGGAAAGATAAGAAACGCACACAGCACTCGCAATACACCACACGCCAGCACTGGTGCCAAAGGAAAGAGCACAGCACAGGGAGGCTCGACGAGGTGCAGCCACCCACCCGCAACAGCGCCTCCAAAACGAGCGTAGGCACCACTCGCAAAAAGGCTTAACAAAATAACGTAAGATCGCATCGCTGTGAACAGCTCACCACGGGCCGCATGAAACTCAGATCAAAACAGACCCCGCAAATTAAATAAACCGTATCCCCTCACGTTTCCTCTGACACAGGGAACAAGCATCCCTGCCCGGGTGCCTTTCCCCTTCTCAAGCAAGCCATRTCCCTGTGGGCAGCCGTGGTGAGAGAGCAAGTATGCAAAGCTTTTATATTTGCAGATGCATAAGAGGAAACTGCCAGACAGAAATCCAAACCACCCAGAGTGACAAGGTCTTTCCACTGGGTTTGTTTGGGTTTTYGCCTTGTTTTCTAAAGCTTTTGCACCCCTGTTACTTTATCTCAACAACAACTGGAACTACCCGCAATCAATACTGCAAGGTTAAAACAACACCCAGTTTCGTATTGGACAACTCAGCCCCCCTCCTCCTTCCTGCTATCTTTGTGCTGGAAGGCAAACAGAAGGGGGCAGGAAAAAGTTATTTATCTCCCATTAGGATTACCTGGAGCAACTCAGCGTCAGCTCTAGCACGCTGCCATACTACCGCGTAGGGGCTCTTTGCTGGATATTGCTTCCCCCTCCGATAAGGGGCAGCCAGAGGGCTCAGCCTTGCAGAAGAAGGCTTCTCCTAGTCGCGGCGCCAGGGAAGCAGACGTGCATCGTCATAGCAGACCGCAGGCACCTCTCCAGCAGCCGACTGTCGCTTCCAGTCACGCCCCGCTCCGGAGATACGTTCACTGCAGACAGACAAGGCAACCGGCTCCAGCGAGGCTAGAGCCCATGCAGCCATTCATGAGAAACGCACAATAAGCCGTATGCGCTGTGTACGGCACATTCATGAGCAACAGAAATAAAAACAGCACGCTGGCTTTCACAGGCAGCATTTGTCGCTCATTTGCCATTGTAAGTAATTGCCATGTTTCCATCTCTAACTTTCTGGGAGTGCAGATATTTGGGTACAGCTAAGAGAGCCCAATTGTGCAAACACGGGGGGTGTAGCAGGCTTCTGCATTTCCCCAGAACACAGTGAATTAGAGATTTAGGCAAATGCATACCCAGATGCAGAAGGAATAACCACTCCTCATTTACCTGCAATAGCAGGAGACAGGACGCAGTGGCCAGGTAGCTCCTTCCCCATCCTGCATTGCTATTACTGAAGGAAAAGCAGAGGCACATCTCATTACACAGTATTACATATTTAAACAGGGGAGCAGAGTTAAGGCTATACAGGCAGCTAGGAGAAAAGCATGTCCAACTGAAAGCCTAACAGGATATTAATAAACTTATAAGTGACAGACTAAAGAGGCTGTGCCTGGGCTTTTCATGCAGCCCGAGGGCTCGCGCACCRCAGCCCAGCCTCAGCTGCTGCAAACTGAAGTGCTCCACTGCCTCTGGCTCAACCACATTAATTTACTCCAGTCACTGGCCAAGGTGCACAGCTCCGGGACGCCGTGGACCTGAGGGTCAGCGGGAGGAGGGGGACAAAAACCCCAAAACAAAAAATCCAGACACACTCCAATAAAAGGACAGCCAGGAAGAAGGCAGGCTTAGGAGAAATGCCTATCTTTTCTGAAACAACCTAGAAAGGGAGAAGCCACAGAAACTCCCTTGATCAGGCATTTGCATCCTAATGCAACACATATGATCAACAGCGAGTGGGATCACAAGGAAACTCGTTTATCCCAGCTGCTCCAAACCTCATTTGGTTACACATTACCTCCCTGGGATCTCCTGACAACTGCACAAAAAAAATATTTTGCATTTCCCCCCCCCCACTCCTCTTCCTTCACCCTTAGGGTCTAGTTCAAAGCCGTTTGATGTCACTCTGGCAGCAGAGTGTGATTTTAGGCAGATACAAACAGCCCGTTACAGATGCGTGCTGTGCAGAGGGCCTTGCCGGCACTGGAAAGTTGGCAGTGCAAGCAACTTGCTGCTTCCTGCCCCCACGTTGGCCCAGGGATCAAGTGACAAGAGACAGCATCACGCCGGGACAAGGCAGGCTGGCTGCCGGCCTGCACCAGGGAGCACGAGCCCCTCCACAGCCCTGCTCGATGCTGCTGCATTTTCTCCTCTCGCTACACAACCAGCCTCACCTGCCTTTCGCCCCCAGGTATCTCCCAGAAAGGTCCTGCTTTTCAGCAGCTACTGTGAATTTGGCCATCACCCTCCAATAGCAGTATATTTCCAAAAGACACGTAGCCGGGGAAGGAGACAGCCGAGAGGTTTGCCRGCGCCTGTAAAATGAGTACCACCTTGGCCAGCCCCAGCAGCAAACCCGGCTGCTGCTCCTGCCCTTGGAGGGGACCAGAAAGGAAGATAACTCAGCGCTGCGCCGCACCTAGACACTCCTTGCCAAGCCAGGAGAGGTTCATTAGTCACTCCTGCGAGAGACTCCTCAATTCTAGCTGGCTGCAGATTATTCACATAAAATCCCGAGTGCCGAGGGATCGTTAACCCTTTTCAAGGCGTTGCACGGTCACCGCATGGCCTCGAGCGGGGCTGTTCCCCGGGTCAGGCATCGCCCCTTGCAGAAAAAGCTGTTCCTAGGGAAGCTGCAAGATCGGGCCCCTAGTGGGAGGCATTTTACATACTGCCTATAGATGTGTTTAACTCCATCGGGACACGGTTTCACCTCTACTTTTCCCCTAAAGAATCATTGCTGCCCTACTCCAGGAAAGCCTGTATTTCACAATTCTCGGCGTGAAGGCAGTTACGTAAATACTACCGTATAGGCACGCGGCTCTCCTGCGGCTGGTAAGCGAGGCTCTCCCTGCTGCCAGGGGGCTCCGACCAGGGCCCCGGGCCTCGAGGGCGCACCCAACCCCGGCGGCTTCGCCCCGCGCCTCCCTCGCGCTCCCCGTTACGCGGCGGGTTCGCGTCCGTCCGTCCGTCCGTCCATCAGCAGCGCTCCACAAAACGCGCCCCGCCGGGCCCGGTGCCAACGGCGGCATCGCACCTGCGCCAGCGGYGCGCGACGCAACGGCCGAGCAGCCCAACGGCCGCGGCGCCCCTCTATGGGGGGAGGGGGGGGCCGAACCTCCTCGGCCTGCCGGGGGGAAGGGAGGCAGCGCCCCCCCCCCGCACCGCCGCTCCTCCACTTACCGGGGCGGCTCCCGCCGGCGGCGCGGGCTGCGGGGCTCCTCTCCGGCGGGGCGGCGCGGCTCGGCGCTGCCCTCTGTGGCGGCGGCCGGCGCAGGAGCCGCGGCGAGGCGAGGCGAGGCCTCCCCCGCCCCGGCCCGGCCCCTTCCCGCCCGCCGCGGCGTCGCCATGGCGACGCGGCTCTGCCTCCCCCCGCCCCGCTGCCGCGCGGCCATTTTGTGCGCTCGCCGCCGCCCCCCGCGGGCTGCGCCGCTCTCGCGACGCCCCGATCGCGCCGTGCTCGGCGCCGCGCGCGCAGCGCCCCAACGGGCGGGGCGGCAGGAAAACGGGGAGCCGCGAGCGCGCTGTTAGCGCACCTCTGCGCGGCCGCCTCGGGCTCCCCGGCGGCCCGAAGGGAGGGTGAAGCCGGTCTTGCTCGACACTGATTTATTCTTTTTCTGGGAAGCTCCGCTGGCGGCGGCTGGCAGCGAGCGGCGGCTGGGGGCGAGAGGCCGAAGCCTTCGTCCGGCGCCCGCTCGCCTTGAGTCCGAGCCGCCTGTTACAGCTTTAACGGGAGAAAAAGGGGGAAAAGCAGAAATAGCCCGATGCCCATTGCTGTCTGCATCCCGCAGGGAGAAAACTCAAGCATTTCTCAGGCTGTTTGTGTCTTTATTCAAAATACCCCCATCTCTCAGCCCCTCCGTTTGGGAACGCGCTCAGCTCTCCGTACCCGTTTGTCTCCTGGTGCCGCTTTCCCCCACCGATTTATCCAATTACTTGCCAAACACGTCTATATTTTGGCCTCATAACCTCTCCTGGCAACGAGTCGGCGTTAGAAACCTGCGCAGCGTGAAAAAAGCGCTGCCTTTTGCTTGCGTACAGGTGCTGCTGGATCACTTCATTTGGTGCCACCTAGCCGGGAAACGGGGGATGGCAACCTCCCATTTGCGTCCTTGGTCCCTGCGCGGGGGATGTGATGATACTCCGGGGTAAACAGAGTAAAAAATGCTCTGCAGTACTCTCCTCTGAGCATCTTCCTACCTAAGCATGTACAGTTTATTTCTGCAGAGTCTGGAAAATGGACACGCACTTGTTTGYACTGGAAACTGTTGTTTTCTTATCAACATGCAACTAATAGGCACGGTGGGCTCACCTGAAGGTGATGGGCCATCAGATTTACTTTCCCTTTTAAAAGCAAGAGCAGCATAACCCTGTTGAGCACAGACATGACAGGGGAAGGAAAACCGTAGGGTACCAATCAGCAGGAGATCTGCTCGATTGATGGGGTGTCATTCGTGCTCCTTCCACCTCGTGTCACGCTCCATGGTTTCTTGGCCGAACCATCCAGCCCTCAGCACAATGTACGTGTCACCTCCTCAAAGCCTTTCCCTTAACGGAGCAGCCGTATGGATGTGCTGAATTTTATGGTATTGTTGTCTGGTCACAGCAAACAGAGAAGTTGAAAGCAGCCCCCTTTGGCTCACTGCCACCTTCATGTTGCCTGCAGGCCCTTTACTGGGAATTACACAGCAATTTTTTTGCCGGGACAGCACAGACAGTTTAAAACCCCTTCAGGATATATTCAGGCTTTGAGTGTGTCGTTACATAATTAATAAACTGATTTGAGCTTTGCCTGGGCTTTCATTACTCAGTAATTTCTTTTATTAATCTCTAAACCTCGCAYGGGCTGGAAACGCTTTATCTGGATCTATGGCCCCCCTGGCAGTTAGAGGACTGTCCTAGTTAGCAGGAGCTGAAAGTGGAGGGCAGCATGTGGGAAATGCCCTGTTCTCCTCCCAGGGCCTGGCAGGCAACGGTCCTTCTGCTGGAGGTCTGCACGTTCATGAGGTGGGAGAGGGTCTGAGAGTAGAAGTTACAGCCAAATACGGATCGGAAGAAATGTTCTGACCCCTGAACAATTTCTTTCTCTTTATTTTGCAGTTCTTTCTGAGAAGTCTTTTCTAGTTGAAATATGGTCAGGGGAATTTTTGGACACATTGTATTGTGCACAGTGAAAACCACAGTTTCTACCAGATTGTCAGTGGGACACTGAGGTGCTGAGTGGGTCCATGTCTTCATATAGGGCCAGACATCCCAGTCTCCCATGTTGTCTGGTAGCTTTGGGCACCAGCACCTTTCTGCTTATTTCAGAGCGGGGAACCAGTGGCAGCCTTGCCTGGACACAGCCCAAGATTTCCTCACGACGCGCACGTGGTTTGGGGAGCCAGTCTGCCACTTGTGCAACTCCCAGAATGAACAAGCATTCGACTGTCAACAAAAGGAACGAGATCCAGGAAAAGATCGATAGCTGGAAAGGGAAAGATACTAATCCAATACTTAATGAATTCATAAAAGAAGCCATAGATGAAAATAGGAACCAAAAGATAAATGCTACGTCTTTTTTGTTGGTTCAACCATCACTGCAACAGTCATCGGGGTTTCCTGGCCACAGCAACGCAGACCTACAGGCTTAAGAAGGCGTTACTGCAACTCAAAGAGATTATTGATAAAGATAACACACCTGGAAATAACACACTGTTCATTGACTTTCATCCAGCTCAAATATTTGCTGCCAAGTCAGCTGAAGAAAAGAGCAGTCGGAGGCTTGCTCTGATTTCCTTCCAGCCCCTCTGTACTCTCAGCTGAGTGCTTTACCCACCGTTATTGCACGGAGAAAACCAGCTGCCGTGGAGGCCACCCAGCCCAAGCATTGGTGGTGAAAGACTGATGATAACAACCCTTGTCTGGGGGAGTTACTTAACTTCCCTTGCCCCATTTAAGTTATTGCACAAATCCTGAAGAACTATTTTATTGACAAAACTGTCTAGGGTTTGGCACATGCGTTTCCTATCACCTGTCCTGGTTGTAGCCTGTAGTAACCTAAATGCCTAAACCTCTCTCGTAGCCCAGTCTATCTACGACCTGGAAGGGCTGTAGCTCCACCAAAGCCTGTACAAGTTCAGCCTACCCAAGCCTTGCTAGAGCTCATTTCCGCGTTGCCTAACTCGGCTGTTGCTGACCATCGCAAATGGAAAGCTGACTGCAGCCCAGCCTCACGCAGCCGTAGCTGTGGACGCTACCTTATGCTGCCTCTAGGCTCCCTGAGCTTGGCTTTCCCAGGCCAAAAGCCTCGCTAGAGCCAAGCCCAGCTTTGCTGGAGGCCAGGCTGACCACCCCACTGCCACCTGCACACTGGCCATGTGGCCGCCTGTGCCAGCTCTACCTGAGCCTGGTCATACTCCAGTCAAACCCAAGCCCCAGCTGCCGTGTCTCCTAGCTTGGCCCACTGTAGTACAGCAAAACTAAGATACAGCCGTACCATTAGCCTAGCTGCACTCTGTGCTGCCGTTTGTAGCCGGGAGTGCTCAGACACGGGCTCTTTTGCCCATTTCCACGCAGAACAGCCAAGCTCACCTGTATTTCTGCTAGCAGGTTTAAAGGATTAGCAGACTGTGCAGAGCTGTGAAACAGTTAAGTGCTTATTTTATTCCCAGTGAGAGCAATATGCCCAAATGCATCTCTCCAAAACTGGAGCAAAGAACAAATACCTCATTGGTACACAGTGAAATGACAGGCAAGCACATATGACACAGGCTACCGGGGAATACGCTCATTCAGAAGAGGACTGATGACTCGAACCTGACATGACACTTGAGGGGGAGCACGGCCTAAAAAAACAGATCTGAGTCAGTCCCTAGGCCCAAGGCGACAACTCAAGCCCGCAAGTCCTTGGCCAGTGCTCCAGCACCTACCAAGCACTCTGTGGCCTGGCAGTTTGTAATTTCCTTAAAAAGAGAGGAACAATTTTATGCATCTCTGTTGATAGCACTGTTAGCATTTCCGAATTACAGCATCACGAAAATCACTGAAGGAGACATTGCACAAAGCAAGTAAAAAGGGGGAAAAGAAAAAAAAAAAGGGAGGGGGAAGAAAACAAAAGGTTTTATCAAACCTGCAGTTGCAGGTTGACTTTGGGTGTTGCAACCTGGCATTTTCATACAGTGTTCCAGTTTTCAGACTGAAATATTTAAATATTGCTTGGAGGGTGGGATGTGCTGAATCCAAAGCTGTCTTGAAGGGCTTGAATATACATGGATTACAATCCATGTATTTGTCTTATATGTATTACAGTCTCCCAAACAGCTTGCATAAAACTTCCCACTATCCCTAGTGTGCCAATAGATGAGGCCCAGTATGAGATGGGTTACAGGAAGGGAAGGGCGCCTCCGGAGACAGTGACAGGGTAGCTAAAAAGTAACAAACACAGTCTTATAAGATATTCAGATTGCAAAAACTGGAAGGTTGACCCAAGTTAGAGTCTGTCCAGTACATCAGGGTTATGGATTTTTACTTATTTGTAAATAAAACTGGAACTTTGCCAAAGACCACCAGCGTGTAGGTCTCATCTGAAAAGTATGCCAGGTGCAGGGGCCTGTGAGATTTTATTTGTTCCAAAACAGTTTTTGGAGCACAACCAAAAAAAAGGAGCAATTTTGCTAGAAATTCTTTTAATCTTTTTTTCCCCACTAATACTTAGGTTTTGTTTTGGCCTTGAGGGAGCACGAAGAGATCTGGCATAAAATAGAGAAGATTTTCATGGGGAATTTGGAGATTGGAGGGGGAGACATTTTCCACCTCAGTTTTTCCACACAAAAGACTCTGAAGTCCTTGGGCATTACAAGACTGTGAGCAATACATGGAATTAACAGAAACAGCTGAACAGTCCCCACCACACCATGGGACTTCATAATATGATTGCACCTCCGCTTTCCCACCAAGCCCTGGAGCACAGACAGATCCACTGGCAATGCTCACGCCCTGTGTTTCTAGCAGAAGAATAAGTTCATGAATAAGTTATATATAAATACATGTGACATGAGTATTAATTCATTAAAGGCTACTTCAGCCACTACTCAACCGACAGCCACTTGAGGCTCTGAACTTCTCCGTGTTCCTGAAATCTAAAGCTCAAAGTCAGGAAGTGGAAGTACAGAAAAGGCTCATAAACACACTGTAAACTTTCTGGGATTAGCAGAAATAACACATGAGCCTAGCCCTAACAGAGCGTGGTAGTCTGATCACGAGTAAATCAATGTCCACCACCTCGGGAGGACATTGACCCTTGAGCGGGGAGCAGCCCCCAGGCGTTGTCACTCCGGGCACGCAGAAGCACCCCCACAGGAAACTGGGTTGTTTCTGTGAGGTGCTACACCATGGCTATTGCAGAGTCCTCAGTGCTGCTCTCCTGCTCCAAGCCCACGCGGCGGATGGACTCCCTGTATTTCTGGCGTCCCAGCTCAATGATGGTTTCAATCTCATCAGCGATGTCCTGGCGGCCGCTCTCCTTCATGGCTGTGATCAACTTGTCCACACAGTCAGGATCCTCCAAGTTTTGCTGAGCCCATGAGAAAAGCATGTCCAGGATCTGTTTATCAAGGTCCTCTCTGAAGAAAGGGAGAAACACAGAAGTCACCAACACACTCTCCTCACCGACAACCCAAAGAGGACTCACCTGAGACCAAGCCCGTGTTTGGAGCACTGAAGAAGTTATCCAGACACACACAAAGCACTCAGTGGGACTGTCTTTTCCCCACCCAATGCACTCCAATCTCTATAGAAAAGTTTTTCCTAACAGAAATTTCAAATTAAAGCATTCTGATTTTGAATGTGACTGCAAAGCCCCACAATTCTCTTCTACCACCTTGGCTTTCTGGTCAGACTACATGTCCCATGACGTACCACAATCTCTTCTTAAATAAAGATGATGTTTCCAATCAAAGCCCTGGACCATAGCTCATCGTGGGAGATGGAGTCCAGCCAGGAATCCAGATCGCAGAACAGAACAGAAATGTGATACATCTGAACTACAGAGCTCCTCAGGTTTGTTATTTCCGAATTTTGTTTTTCAAACAGTATGCTTTATTTTTCAACAGCAAGAGAAAAAAATCAGTTTCCTGTTAAAAAGGTAACATTTTGAGAAGAACTGTTAGTCAACCTGCCTTTTATCCAATGAAACAATTCCAGTGGAAAAACTTTCAACCAGCCAAGCATGGATTTAGATTACTGCACTGCAGTTGTATGCCATGGGTCGCTGTCAATCACTGTGTCCCACCTTACCTGTTATTGTATCCGATGCGCTCAATCTGCTGATAGGTCAGCCCCAGGTTCAAGCCGATGGTCTGCCAGTCGGCTCCCACACGCCTGGCAATGCTCAGCAGGTTTGCTTGTGTCAGGTAGCCAGTCTCGGCGTTCCCCAGGTTCAGAGGAGGGAAGGAGAAGCCGTTCAGGGGACCGGGATTCTCACCCCAGCGGGATTTCAATTTCTGTTTCACAGAGGAGAGAGAGATGTAACTTGCTAAATAAATTTTCTTTGAAGAGGACAGTGTTTGGCCGTTCAGTCTCCACATTGAAACTTGCTTCCTCATACTGGGGAGGAAGGAAGATTTTAATTCGGGGCTGAAGAGTCAGGCGATAAGAAGCAGTGAGCACACAAACTTGCAACGACTGGCAATACTCAGTGCCTCTGAAAAGTAACAAATTATAGTGCTCACAGTCACAGCTCACACTGGAAAATTTCTTTCCTGTCTTTGGAGAGCAATTTTCAATGAATCATTTCCCCAAAACCTATTTGCCTCAGCAGCAAGAGACCACAGTTGAGGCCTGCACGTGTCAGAAAGGGATGGGAGATCATGGCACATGATTTGAAGGGAAATGTTCAGCCTACAAAGACATTTGCAGGTTTAAGCTTCTCAAAATCAATTAGATTACATAAGAGAAAGTCGCTTTTCTCTCTGTAACACATAGCCTGGCTTTTAAAGGCCAGTGGCTCACACCGGAATACTTTCACCCAACGCCTCTATTCAAATCCAGCTGAACTACTTCATCCTAGACCTTTCTATTTTCCTGCCCGTGTGATCACGGTGACAAAGAAATTTATGTTCAAAACAGAAACTTCTCTTAATTATAGTCAGCTTCCGATTATGTCATCATAACACTACCCTACACTTCACTTATGGAAAACTAATACCCTTCCTCTACACCCATGGAGTTCTTAAAAGGAAGAGAAGATGCTTTCCTTTCCTTTGTGCAGGTGGGCAGCAATTTCTTGCAGTCATTCATTCCACCCATTATCATGAAGGAGGAGAAAATTAGCCCAGCAGGAAGGGCCAGCTCTTTCCCCATCTAGACTCATTTTTCTGTAGGAGACAAAATAACTCACAGGCAGTTTGATTGGCAGAGTAGCAAGCCAGAGGGAGTCTGGTCCTTTCCTCCTCCTGCTGGCATCTTCAGGGATGCTGTCAGGAACTGCCCCTCGGTAGAAAGAGACCTTTGCAAACAGAGAGCATGCAGTGAGATTCAGATGCAAGCACAGTGGCAGGCCTGCTTTTCATTCTGCGAAAGGATGGATTTGGCATTTCTCACCTATCCTCGGTCCATAAATACACCCTTCCACTCCCCACTCAAGTGTGACTGAGAGGGACACTGAGGTTATGCCATAATAGCTAGACTCCCTCCCATTTCTGCTGGTACCCCAAGAGCTAAGGGCAGGAATATAAAGCCAGAGAGATATTGTGAGGAGTGATCATCCCACATCTCCTCTTCCTGCATATTCAGGGTTCAGTTAGTGAAATGCAAAGCCAAGGGAAAGAGAGGAGGAAAAGAGTCATGCACAGCACTCAGAGACTATGGTGAGGAGCATCTTAAAAACAATGATGATGATGATGAAGGAGGAAACAAAAAGTCCTTGTGCAGAGTGTCACTGGTTGCTCACCTGGCCTTTTACAGCTTGGCCCTTCCTGTCTACAGGGGAGGTCACATAGATTTCTTTCATGTTCTTCAAGTGTGAGTAAAAAATGAATGAGAGACGTCCATCCACACAGTCAGGGCGATCTGTGTCAGAGAAGTAGCATCAATTCAACTTGTGCAGAAAAGTGTGCACCTTTATGAGCCTGGGCAACAGCCCGTCATCGACAGCAAGCCTCCAGGCTACAATCTACTCCTCCTTCTAGTCAGGCCTGAAAGAATTTTAATCCCCCCTTCCCCCTTGGGTGACACAGGAAAGCAGGTCCAGCAGATGAAGAAGGAGAATGGCCACAAGGTGGAGATCAAGTTCAAGAAGGGAAGGCAAGGCMAGGCAAGGACAGAATCAGCTGCGATAGTACTCTGTAATACACAAAAATAGGTCATCTAGCTCTTCACCATTTTCATAGTGTGTGAGGAAACAGGAATAGAGCTAAAGAGAAAAAAAATATAACCAGGTATAGCATTCATATATGTAAGTGTCTCGAGACTAAGTTAGAATCCAGACTAAATCTGGGTAACGGCACAGATTCCAGGCTCATCAGCTCCATGGCAAATCCAGTGCACTTTATTATTCTTGATAGAGTTGCTCTTAATTTACACCACTGAAACTGAGCTGTATATTCAGGTTTTGCAGAAGGTGCCTCAGTTTGCAGCTGTAATAGGTTCAGACACACTGGGGCATAAAACACCATCTTGGGTTTTGGTCCTGCTCTTTCTTTCTATCTCTTCTAAAAACTCCATTAGGGAAAAGGACTAAAAGGGTTATGAAAACAGAGAGATAGCACATACACATGGAATTTGGTAATGGGAATTCTCTGCTCTGGATCATTTCAGAATCTCTTCTCCAGAGAGGTATCTTTACATATGTTTTCCCAGAAATGGACAACGTGAATTAGATCCCTGTGGGCATCCCAGTGCAGTGTCTGAGATGCCTGGAAAAGGGCATAACTGGCTGCACAAGCAGATCAGTCACAAAATAAACACACTTGCATAGAGTCTTTTGCAGGCTACAGCAGCACGAGAGGAAACAGAAGTCTGCAAACAGCACTGTCATAGAGAAAGCTAGACACACAAGCTGGTGACCAGAGGATGTGACAGGCTCAGTGTCCACAGGCCAGCTGTTGTGAGCAGCAGGCGAGCAGCATGCTGGAGATGAGGGAAAATGCCACGGAGGAGCACAGTCCCCAGCAGGGACAGACCTGGGGCTAGGGAAGCAGGAGAGGGGCAGGATCAGAAAGGAGTCCAGCACTGCCATACCCATATCAATGCTGATGCCTCGCTCAAAAGCGGCGAAGAACTGCTCTCCCTCAAACATCTCCACCATGTCAGATGGCTCAGGTCCTCGGTAGCGGTCCTGCAGCTTCTTCAGCACCGGATCAACCTGACGAGGGTGACAACACAGGAGCCCCGCGTTTGGTCACATAATGTCTGTCCCCAGGCCCATGTCCCCAAGCCCATAATGTTCCTCTCATTCACTTTCAAAAGAGAAAGTTTATTTTCTGTGGAAAGGAAAAACAAATGAACAAACACCCACCCGCTCCTATCCCAGGCACATTCACTACGGAGGAAGAAGTGGTGCTCCGAGTCTTTTGGCTTCCCTATTTCTGTTTTCAAGTAAAAAGCAGAAAAGCCTGTGTGGATTAGCAAAGATAGGCCATCCCAAAGCTGCCACTAAAAGGTATTATCAGCTTCACTGTCTTTTTAACAGGTCAGTGACCTTCAAAGGCAGGGAGTCACTTGTTCCCTTTCCCTCCTAGTAGTCTGCAAAACCCACAGGCTGCAATGACACACAGCTGAGGACACCAGAAGGCTCATTTTGGCATAGCAGCCTGTAGTATCTTAACACTGCGAGCCCTGCAGTCCCAGAGGCAGTGCAAAAGTTAGCCTAGAGCTGTGGTGTGTGTCTATCCTTCTTCATATTTATAGCTGTAAACGCTATCTCCAATCTCACTGGCAGGAAAACAGCACCCTGATCTCACCGCGAGTGCTATTGCTGTATCCTCTGGAAACAGAATTTGAGTCCAAGATCCAAAAGACGAAGACCCCTTATAGATGGTTTTTAGCCACGCGTCATTGCAATGGGGGAGAACAAATAAAGACAAGAGGGAGCAATCAGGCCAGAGGATTATGCCGAGACTGGGACATGCAGCCCAGCTCCAGTGGTTTGATGAATGAGCCCTTCCTTGCCTCACTGAGCAGCGCTGCCTGTCAGGGTACACGCTCTCCAAACGCAGCATCGCATTTACTTTGCAAACATCTGAAGCAATGCTACTGAGGGCCGATACCCATAGGGCAGAGGGAGTAGAAGAGCTGCCTGAGTGCTTCCCATCTCCCTCAGTGCAAAGTCAGACAGGTTAGCTCAAACTGCCCTCCCTGAGAGCATGAGCTAACCTGGCATTGCGCTGAAGCAGACTGAGGAGATTGTTTCCACCCATGCTATGAGCCAACAGCAGACAAGTAATGTGTTAACGTCAGTATCTTTTACTGAAGTTTAAGCCAGCACATTTTGCCTCATGTTTGCTGCAGGCTACCAGCACGCACAAGGACAGTTACTGTGGCCCAGCTGAGCTTAGCAGCCCAGTCCCTGGGGTTCACAGGGCAGGAAATCACTGCACTGCATCCACTGCTGCACAGAACAAGTTTTCTTCCTCCCCTGCTTCCCAGTGAGCTGGCATCACAGTACCAACATAGTGGGGCAACAACATACCCCAGCCAYGATCCCAGGGCAGCCAGCAGGACCATGTGGTGCCCTGCTGCCCTTATGTCCCACAAAAAAGCCCCGGGAGCTCAGAAGCAAAGCAATGCAGCCCAGACCAGACCTTGTGCTTGGGCACACACTGAAGCAGGACTTGCTCAGGGTCTTTCTTCCTCTGCAGAGCAATGAAGTTCACCTGGTACATACGCAGCCGCTCATAGACTTTCTTGGCAATGCCTCCAATGTAGGTCTTGGTGGTGTACCACAGCCAGTACCTAGCAGACAAAGTAGTTAAGAAGAGGGAAAGATCCTGGAGAAGCCAGGGTCACGCCCATGAGATCACCCACTGTTCAGGTCTTCAGTGACCCCCTCTTCACTCCTTCGGGGAAAAGACAAAGCTCGGTGTTGAGGGAGCTTGTGTTTCTCAAGCAACACTTCAGGCACCAGCTTATCTTCTTATCCCAGCTGACAGCATGAGAGGCAGGTACTCAGATTGAGAATGGGGGAGAAAACTTAAAGTGAGGGAGGCCGAGACCAGGGAGGAAGAGGAGGAGAACTCAGAGCTGAGGGGAGAATGGCCTGGCACCCTGTGGCTGAAGAACTACGGATTCAGCATGGGAAGGCACTAGGTGGAGTGTAATTGCTCTAAGGATACCCTGCTGGCTAATCTGTCCAGACTTCTCTGCACTGAAGGGCAAGGAGAAGGGCCAGGAGCACTCTGAGGAGAGCAGAACCACATGCTTTTTTCCAGTGGAGTTGTACAATGGAGTAAAAAATGATGGGTAAAGAGAAAGTTTTAAGCTGGGCTTGAACTCCAAAGGAAAAGTGGAATAGGCAGGAATAATGACATGAGCCCTGGCTGGGGGACAAAAAAAAGCAAGGTGAAGAAACATCCCATCTCTTCCTCAAGACTAAGTCCCCACTCACCAGGAGAAGTGGGTGACTTCAAACACTGCATAAAGATGGGTGAATTCCAGCACCACCTGACTGGTAATGTCATCCCAGGTTTGGCCCTGCAGGTCGCCATGGAGAAGGTGCAGCCTGGATCGATCCAAGTTTAACCCTAAAGACAAAAATCAAGACATGCAGTGTACAACAGAAGCTTTTAATCTGAGGTGAATATAGGCATCTTCCTTCCACCCTTGATTCATGGCTTTACAAACCCAGCCATGGTTTGGGGTGATTCACTTTTTTAAAAGTACCAAATTAAGCATCATGCTCTTCTCTTCAGCATCCAGGACAGGATTTTGGTCTAAGAAGAGCAGCAGTAAAAGCATCAGGCTACCCCAATGCATCCAGGATATTCTGGCAGAATATGCAGTCTTAAACTGATAGTGTACTGATCTCCACCAACACAGATGCACAGATGGTGCGATCCCCATCACCAGTACCTAGGGGTGTTAATGAAGTTCTTTCCCTTTCTAAATGTACAGCCCAGAGACTTTTTAATCTTGATGCACTCCGGCCATGAAAATACCAGGTAGTCTTAAAAAGAAGGCCAAGCCAATACTGAAAAAGATTTTACTTCCTCATGAGAAAGCCAGAAGAGGCCAAAGAAAACAGAAATCAGTAGATGCAGGGTACTCCGCACGCAGACAGAGGAATCCCTGGCAAGTCAGCTGTTGAACTGAGGCAGCTTATAGCAGCACAGTGTTCAGAGCAGGAGATGGTTTAGTGTGTAACGCTACAGTATTAACTGCAGCAGCTGATTCATGAGCAGGAAGTGAGAGAGAAGGCAGACCCCTGCAGGCAGCATCTTCCTTGTCTGCTTCAAGCTCTGCTATTCCCAATCACGAATCGGAGCCCTTTTACAACACATCTCCTCAGCTTGCAGGAGTGCCTCTCCAACCCATCCCACCAAACCCCGCAGGCTAAATACAAATGTGGGTCAGCAGGGAAACCCATTTACCAGGGCCATTTTCCCAGCTGCTGCTGCTGGCTTACTGTGCCTCGCTTCTCCTCTTCCCCTGCAGGACCAGAAGCTCAGCGCTGGTTTGCTACGAGATCTGAACTACCTCTGCTCCCACCACCCTGCACTAGCACCCACCAAGCGGACGTGCCTCGCCACAGTGCTGTTCCTGCAGGCAGGGCAACAAGCTTTATTATTAACAGGAAAAGCAAACAAAATGTCCAGCTTGCCACTTGTGGTTTTCTACACGTGCAGTTTCTCTTGGCCAATTTGGGGAATAAACTGACCTGTGACCCCAAGTGGGAGGGGGAGCTGAATTCTCACTGGCCTGAGAAAATCCACCGGGCAATCCTGGGAGAGGCAGAGCAGGGGACTGGCTCTGCAACCCGCATCAGCCGTGATTTCCTCTACCTCCTCCGCAGAGACCGGCAGCACCTGGATGTGGAACRTAGTGCAGTGAGCTGAGTGGTCAGGCACCCACATCCCCTTGTCACCTGCGCAGACCCCCAACACCCAGCAGGCAAATGCTGTGCTTGGCTCAGGGCACAGTGGGAAAAGGAAGCCCAGCAGCTGGGCCAAATTCTGCTCTAATCCTGACGCCAGCCTGGCAAGCAGGGGCAGACCGAGGTATTGCAACAGCATCTAGCACTGTCTGCCTGCTCTACAGCACAACCAGCTGCAGTGGGGCTGCTCTAGAGTTAGATTCGCTTGAGCAATCCCCCGAAATCTCACTTGCTGACCTGCTCTGCCAGGCTCATTATGTTTTGTAATGGAACAAGAGGCAAAAGCTTCTTTATGCCCCGTTCACAGCAGCTGACCTGCCAAAGGCAGCACTGGCAGAGCTGCAAGGAGATCCTCTCTCCATTTTGCAGGGAGGGAAGCTAAGGCAGGAGGCGATCTGAGATGGGTCAGCCCATGACACATCCATGTCACACCAAACTAGCCTAGGGCAGCCAGCTCAGCTCTGATCTCCTACTCAGCATGGGTCAGCAGTCGCACCAAGGCTCACCATTTATTTTTTTAAGCACACATACCTGCAGTTTGACGCTGCGAGTCTCTTCGGTGACCCCAGGAGGGAAGATCACTTTGATGTCTGGATCCACGCTAGAAAAGAGCAATGTCCCCTCTGCTGGCACTTTGCATTCATTCTCTACAAGCCGAGACACAACTAGGAACCAGGAGAAGTGAAGGACACTACAACAAGCCACATGCTTCTGTAACAGAAGACAAGGAAGAAGAGAAAACATGCAGGCATATAACATAACACAAGAGCAGCAGGAAAAAAGAGGCAGTAAAACCCCAGCAGATCAAAGTCTCCAATACTAGAACAGGAATGGAGCATGGCATGCTTTAACTCATCAACTTTAGGAGACATACCTCCACGAGAGAGCAAACCTAAAGCCGAAATCACTCCATTTTATACCAACTGGACACAACAACACTGCTCACAAGATGCTTCACAAAACGTTTCAGGCAGGCTTATGTTCAGGCAAAACCAAAGAGGGGAACAGGAATGACATGTGTCACTACCTGCTTACCTTTGATTTTCTCTTATGCTTCACTTTTGTTCTCAGATCGCTCCAGCTCTGCCCGCTAAAGGTCCGAACTACCACCTCACGCTGGTGAAGGGTTTGAGGAGAGGCATACGGCATCCAGATCTCCACCTCCTGGCAACAGAGCGGGTACAAAAAGGCATTCCCCTAAGACACCAACAGAAAGGACAAAACCAAGCCTAGCTCTGCTCTGTGGCCTCCTGTGCAGACGAGAAGGGGAGGCAAAGCGTGGCCTGTACRCGGGGAGTCAGGGAGGAGATGGGAGCCTGCTCTCTCCTGCAGCCTCGAGGGAGGGGACAGAAGATGTCAGGCACACAGTGTACTGTAACTGCAGAGAAAGTTCAGCAGTTTGTGGGCAGAAAGGGCAAAGCAACCTTTCCACGGAGTTGCTGTCAGTGCGGCAGGGCTGGTGGTGTAAGTACACAGGAGTTTGAATTAAAACCGCTCAGTCGGACTTTTAGGGAAAGATGTGACCCATTCTCCTTGCGGGCTAAGGTCAAATGCAGGAACAGCACCTCTCTTCTGGCAGAGGAGGAGGGCTGTAAGCGAGGAAGTTTATAGCTCAGCTCAAGCAGAAGCAGTGGAGAAAGGAAAAGAGGCAGGCCAACACCGTGCTAGGCAACCTGGTTGTGTCCTTTCTGTGTCTTTGCAGTGGGGGTTTTTGACAGCCAGTCATACAGCTACTTAAAAACAGCAGTGACGGGTGTAGCTGGCACCCATGGTCCCAAAGGACTCTGCCATGCGGCTGGGCTGTGGCAGAGGCCGCTGGCTCAGCGGGTGGCCTGGACGTGCCCTCACCTGCTGGAATTCAACCCCGTGAGGCCGCAGCTCCAGGACCATGCTCAGCAGGACGTCGTGGTGCCGCAGCTTCACCCACTGGGGGTCCGGCGGAAGGGTGCGGAAGTGAATGCGCAGAGGGTCAGAGGCAGCCCCCGGAGGAAAGTGGAAATGGATGCCACAGGCCAGGAGTACTTTGCAGCCTTCAGATGTCACGGTAAAGCTTCCGGAAGAAATGTATGAATGTATGACACTGTGCAATGACTTCAGTGCTCCAAAAATCAACAGAAGAAATCTCCCACCTTGTCTGACTGGCCTACTGAGGCCGTAAATTCTCTATGTACATTTGCAGTATCTACCAGGCAATCTTGTCTGGGGCCTTGTAACACTACTATAACATAAATTCTTAAAAACAGGCATACCTGTCCTCTCCTGATGCAAGGAACAGTCTTTGTAGCCTTCTGGCACTGGATTCATCTGCAGCAGTAAGAAGGGTTGGGTGGCAGGAGAAGACAGAGGTTATTTAGATCAGGGTAGGCAAGAAAAGCTGAACTTGCATTTCGGTTTTGGTTTAATCCTAATCTGATAGAAGTCACTAAAGAAACCATGCTCACACTCCAGGGGGGTTCAGATCAAGGAGCAGGAGGAGCATGGGAAGAAGCCCAGAGGTCCCCAGATGCACTGGAAATGCTGACTGTGTCCCCCAGGAAAGCTCAGGAGCAGGGGGAGTTAGCGAAGCTCCCCATTCACCAGCCCCACAGCTCCCGGGGCCGGGACTGAGTGCCTGGGGCCACTCCTGGGAGTCAGTGCTCACCCTTGCCAATGTGAGCACCCATGGGAAAACCTGCTCAGATTCCTTCTGCTTCATCACCTTTGCCTCAGAGAACGAGCTGCCCTCCTGCAGCCAGGGCAAGGGCAAAGCCAGGGGTAATCGCGCTGCTGGCTCACCTCCTATTGCCCAGTGTGCTGCTAGCRCGAGCCACCACAGCCTCAAGGTGAGGCAGTGCACCCAAAAACTGGTGCCCAYTCCTGAAAAGGCCCTTTAAGGCCTTTTCTGTTTCCTGTGAATCCCATTTTCACCTCYACTTCCCTAAGAGCGGGCCGAGCAAGTCCGCTTCCAAGTACCCCTGAGCCCTTTAGAACCGGCTGAGCTCATAAAACCAGAAGCTCCAGAACTGGCGCTGTTGCGTCCTTACAACCTAATAATTACGCCAGACAAATAAATACTGATCTAATTCCCCCCTGCTTCTCCTCTCTAACCCAAATCTATTCACACCGTGCTGGGCAGAGCAAGGGAGCAGCTGGGCAGGACCGACACAAGAGAAGCCGCGCAATTACCAGTCTGCGGGGAGGGCTCAGTTTCTCCTAAGGGGTTGCCGCGGAGGTGCACGAACGGCAAGGTCTGGATCTCGGGGGGGACGGCTCGGAGGCAGTTGTTCTGCAGATCGAGTCTGGACAAGTTGGGCAGGCTGGCGAGCGACGCGGGGACCGTCACCAGGAGATTGCTGTGGAGATGCAGCCGCCGCAGAGACTTCAAATTGGCTGCAGGTTAGAACAAGACGTGACTCCCCATCGGGGTTGTTAATTATATTGCACACCAGCTCCAACCCCCCTCCCCGCTCTCCTCACCACAAATACACACACACTCCCGCTGTCGAGCGCCGGATCTTCACTCCCATCGCACACACACCATAAGGGAAAAGCTCAAGCGCTCTGCATATCTTTATTTCATAAAATAAAGGGGGGCAATGAATTAGCTGAGAGGCCCTGCAGCCTCTTTTGTCTTGTGCCTTGCAGCACCCAGCTACGAGATGCTTCCAAAACACAGCACCATCAGTGACAGCACCCATGCACAAAATCATATAGGACCCAGGAGCCAGCAAAGCTGCAGAAACCCGGGCAGCAGAAGTCAGGGCCCAGCTCCATGGACTGGTCCATATCTGACAACCATGATTTCAAGCCCAGATTTCCATCCATACCATTAAGCCCCAGCTCTTTTGTTTCCAGTGCTGGATGCTACCCAAAACCAGCCAGGCCAAATCCTCAGCTTCTGAAAACTGGATTGAAATCTTAGGAGTCCTGCTGATCACAGAGAACGTGGCCCAGAGATCCCTTAATGCTAAAGGGACTGACTGAACCAGGCATGTTTCCTCTGGATATCCCTTCCATTTAGGCTCTAGTATAATGGACAGTTCCTGCTAACAACTCTATGGGGACAGAGACTGAGGGTCTTCTTCTCCCCAGGGCAATATTTACCTAAAGAGTCCGGGATGCTCGATAACCGATTCCCAGAGAGTTCCAGTTCTGTGCAGTTGCGCAGATTCCCTATTTCATCAGGGAGGCATTCCAAGGCATTTTCTGAGAGATCCAGGTCCTGCAGTGCTGCCAGCTCCCCAATGCTCTGTGGCAAGTCCTTCAGCTGGTTTTTCATAGCAGAGAAGAAAGTCAGCTTGCTCAGGCAGCCGAAGTCCTCAGGCAGCGCCACCAGGCTGTTGTGGCTCACCAGGAGCACACGGAGGCTGGGGAGGTGGGGGATGCAGCTGGGCAAGGTGGAGAGGCGATTGAAGCTGAGATCCAAGTGAGTGAGACACCTCAGGTTCTCAAAGTCTGGCGGCAAGCTTGTCAGGGAACCAGGCTGACACGAGCCAAACTCATCCCAGGCATGGCCACCTGGGTGGGAAGGAGGAAGCGGAGGGAGAGGTCACTGTGCTGAAGGGATACCTCACCAGCCTCACACCAAGCTCCTTTCTGAAGCCATAGCACAGAGGCTCACGAGACGGAGAGTTACTGATCACTACGAGCAACACTGATTACAAAGTACATGTAGATATGTGTTTTTTTCCACTCCTTGCCTCAGTTTCCCCATCTGTGAAAGGGGCATAACGGTGAAGATCTGCTATGAAATCAAGAGCTGCCACAGACGGCTAAGAGAGCTCACCCAAACGCATCGGGAGTCAAAGCTCAGAAACAGTGAGGCCACTCCACACCTTACCGCCACCCAGTAGGGCGGTCCATACCCCTCCAAGCCTCCCACCCTCCTACCCCATCTCTTACCAGCCCCACTGGACAAGAAACAACACTCCTGGGGGTCTGGGGGCGGGGGGGAGGGCACTCCTCACCCTCCAGGCTGTGCCCAGGCTGCCGAAGGATGAACAGCCCTGAGGACCGAGACCTGCAGCGCAGGGGAGGGATGCTGGGCAGCCCCCCCGCTCCATCCTCGGGGGATGCAGGCACGAGGAAAGTGGTGAAAATGGTAGTTCAGTAGCAGGCCGGATGACAGGGCAGAGAGGGAGGGGAACAACCCCCACCCCGGCTTGTCAAACTCCCAGCTGGAGAAGGGTTGCGCCCAGGAAAAAGAGGTCGGCCAAGCAAACGCAAACTTCCACTGCGCTCCGTTTCCTCACCGCTTCCTCCCGCCCTTCCCCTGCTCTCCGTTTGTAAAAGCTTACAGCAGAGGGCACCAAAAAATATTTATGCGGCATAATGGTAAAAAATGTAAATAATCAAACTGCACCTTGTACCTAAGAAAACCTCAGTGAACTACTTTATTCCACTTCAGGGTGCTCAGGGTATGTGTACATCTCGCAAAGCAAGTCCGGCAAAAGGCATTACTGTTGCCAACACTTTATTGAAGGGGGAAAAAACAAATGAAATGATTTGCATGAGATTTTATGAGAAATCTGTGGCAGACACAGAAATGAACCTCAGTCTTTCAAGTTTTCAGCTCAGATGCCGAAGCTTGGCCACAAAACCACCCTTTTCTCTCATGCGCTTTAAATTCTACCTCCCAAAGACCAAATGATTCCGTCTGTTACAGAAATCCTACCATTCATATTGAGATCCTCCTACAATAAAGAGATGAGAAAGTCAAAGAGGAATATAGTATTTATATGTGACAGTTATTACAGCATGCCAAGTTACATGCACATCCTGAGTCATACTTTTTGATAAAATGTTGAGCAGCCCCTTCTGGTTGATCTTGAATGCTGCTAAACTTATCCTTGCTGACATTAAGCACGGATCAAGCTAGGATTTATTCAGAGCAACCTGCAGCAAAAAAGAGCTCATGATGTTTCCGAAAACAAAAGAGGGGCTGAACATCTACCAAAAAATCTATCACCCGTCAATCCCCCTCTCTATACATAGCTGTGCAAAAAAAGCTCTCCTTCCGAGGACGGATAAAAGTCGCAGTGTCAGCCTAACTGGACTCCACAAACTGGTCCCCAGGCAGCTGCAGAAACAAAGGGGGGGAACAGGAGCCTCGACGCTGCATCTCGGTGAAATCTGCAGGCAGCTTTGAGCAAGGCGAAGAGCCAAAGCTCTAGGAAGGGCCACTAGTACAAAAACAAACAAACAAACAACAACAAAACGCGCAAAGGCAGTTTGTCCTGCGGATGTGGAGAGGAGAATAAAAAATAAATAAATACAGCTGAGCCCAGGGAAGTGGATGGTGACGGGTTCAGGAATTTACCTTTGAGCACCAGGGATTTCAGGCTCTCCAGGCGAGGCAGGATGCCCAGGGTGGCGCCCAGAAAGCGATCGTTGCTGCTGAGCCGGACGAACTCCACCTGGGCCAGGTCTCCCCAGCGCCTCTCAAACAGCTGGAGGAAGCGGCAGCAGCCGTCAGGATAAACGTCCAGATTCAGCCTGTTGTCCGCCAGGCAGGGGCCGGCGAGCGCGGGAGCCTCCGACGCGCCCTCCCCGCGCTCGTCCCCGAGCCCCGGCAGCTCTGCCATCTTCTGCGTCTTGTCCGCAGGGCTGGGACATGCTCTGACTTGCCAGGCAGGGAGGCAGCGGCGGCACCGCGAGGCAGCCGGGACCAGGAGCGAGGACGGCTCTGAAAGGGAGCACAAGCGCACGGTGAGGGCCTCCCGCACAAGCCCAGAAGGGCTGCAAACAGCTTTTAATCACGGCAACAGCGTATAAGGGATTACACGCGTGTAACTGGGAGCTTTATGGGCAGAGGGCATGGAAATGAAGTGCGAGAGACACCGCGGAGGCGTCTCCCTCTCCTCAGGAAAAACCTCTGCATTTTCCCAGACTTTAAGGAGTGAAGTAGCTATCCAACGTCAGAATAAACAGCAAGATTAACTTGAAAAGACATGATCACTAATGCCAATGCCTTACACAGAAGCTTTAACTGGCAGATTTCAGAGAGCCTTAGCAAAACAGTCAGGAGGTTCACCAGCAAATGGGGAAACTGGGGCAGAGAGAGCCAAGCCGGGCGCAGAGCCAGGGTCCTCGCAGGCGGCGATGGGCCCAAAGCGCAGCCGGTTGGGCAACCGGGCGCCCGGGGGATAAACGTGAGCGCAGCTGGAAGCGGCAAAGGGCAGTGGAGCAAATGGGGCAGTGACGGGGAGCGGGGTTACCGAAGGGACGCCCGTGGCACGGGAGCCCCGCACCGTGCGGTGCGACTCGCGCTCTTACAAGTTTGCCTCCGCGGGGACCAGTGACCGGCTATTCCTTGTTTTCACCCCATCATGGGCAGCACCCGTTGTGGACAAGGAGGAGGGCGAAAAGCAGGCATCACATAGTGTGTGCTAAGGAGGATTCAGTGCTCAAGGAGCAGAGGTAGGAAATTCAAACAAATTAATTACTCCACTAACTTCTCACTGTGAAGAAGCCTCCGTCCACCCGGGACTTCTGAAATCAGCCACTATTGTCATGGCACATCGATAACACAAAAACGAGCACAGGCACTACGTTTGTTTTTGCACCAACGGTTACACACTTCTAAGTCCCCCATTTCATGTTATTTCCACTTAACTTCCTTTATCTTTTTTGACTCCTCCTGAGCTTGGCAATCAAAGAAGCTTAGGACATGAGTTTCAGGAGATTTGTGTTTAACACCCTGCCTTGGACAGAATAGCTGAATAAAAGTTTGAGTGAGTGATGTAGAACTGTAAAAACTTTTAACAACGTTGACACCCAAGGCCAGCAGAAGCAATACCCTGAAGAGCACCACTTCCAATGTTAAGCTGCAGGACGTGGCAGAGCCGATGCTTCTCTGCCACGGTCTGGAAGGAGACATCACACACAACACCCTGAAAGAGCGGAGGCCTTACTGACGCATAAGGAGGGGAAGAAAGGGTAAATGGAAAGTACCACTTTAGTAAAAAGGTATTACTCACGAAAATGCTGTATACAGGCACACGCACAGGTGCACACATGCACAGGCATGCGCACATAGGTACATGCACACATGTGCACGTGCACACAGGCATGCACACGTGTACATGCACATGCACACGTGTGTACACGCACACGTGTGCGCACGCACACAGGCGCACCCCCAGGCCGTCCTCACCTGCCCTGCCGCCAGCTCCCGCAGCCCCAGGCCCCCGTCACCCCACACCCGCAGGGCGCCCGAGCTGGRGCACAGCCCCCGGGGGCCACACACACCGCGCCCCACTGAGCACGGCCACGCTCATCTCACCCGCCGCCCCCGGCCCCCGTGGCACACACCAGCTCGGTCCCGAAAGCCTGGCCGCCGCGCTCAGTCAGGCTCAGCTCAGCCGGCCACTTCCTGCAAAGTTTGCAGCGAGCTCGGCGCGGCCGGGGCGGGCCGCACTGGAGGAGGTGCCGGATGCGGCAGGCCGAGGGGCAGGCGGCTCCGGGGAGCCAGGCCAAGGCATCCGGCCCCGCCGCCGCACCCCAGCTGGTGCCCGCGCCGCTCCCTCGCAGGCGGTGGCTGGGGCCAGATGCGTGCTCAGCCTGGAGGGAAAGAGAGGTGAGGGCAGCTCCTGGTGTTGCTCTAATTTGCTGCAAATTCAGGGAGAAAAAACAAGCAGAAGCAGAGGCCGCAAGCCGTGAAACGTGCGGGACTGGGGGCTGCAGAGCCAGGCAGGCCCCTGCAGTGGGGGCCTTTGCAGGGCTGCACCACGTCTCATTGCCACGTGCTCTGGGAGCCCACCTGCCCTCGCTTTTTCATTGCAAGAGATTTAGTTCAGCTTAACACCGCGTCTGGGCAAGACCCCACAGCACGTATTTTGCTCTTCGTTTTGTTGAGAAGGCGCAATGCCTGATTTTCCATCCCGACAGGTTTCCAGTCAGCAGCTCCCCGCTGTGGCACGCCAGTCCCGCTGTGCAGCGTTGCCTGAGAAGCGCCAGGTCCCCATGTTTCAGCACCACCTCTTGCTCAAAGCCGCATATAAGCTGTGCAGCACCCCCAGGGAAATTTCTCTCCCTACAGGGAGAAAAAAAACTAATTGTGTCCATGGCTGTGCTTTTTAATTGACCAGCCTGCTTCCCTGAAACACTTCCCAAGTTACAAAACTGGGAGCCTGCTTGTTTATTGGAGGCACCTGAATTCCCAGAGGTGAGAAGCTGAAAGTGCTTGTATTTGTGTGGGGGGTTTCTGTGCTGCCTCCAGGACAGGAAYGGCCAAAGCTTCCGTACAACAGTCCTCCACAGTGATGCAGCTTTATTTGGGTCTGGTGGATTCTGACACAGTATTAGTAAGAGTCTCCAAACTCCTTTTTCATTTTTATTCGTTTCCCCAGCACAGGGAAGAAGGAATCGAATCAAATGATGGAAGCAATTTTCATTAGGGCGAATCCAGGCTGGAACAACGCCTGACTTTCCTCACGCAGCTCCTAGCTCCAGGAGCAACTTCGGGCTGGGTTTTTCGCTTCCTTGTGATGCCTTTTTGCCGGCAGGGCGCCACTGTAAGGGACAGGCTCTGGCTTTCCAAAGCGGCAGCGGCGGGACGCTAACGAAAGACGAGCTTTATCCACGTGGAGCGGAGCCGGCACAGCAGCGCCACCACGGCCGCCTTTACCATAACGGAAATCAAGATGGCCCCCGCCCCTCACCCCTGCGCTGCGGCCGCCAGCCCGCGGCCCCCCCATTGGCTGCCCCGCTCGCGGCCGGCGCGGCCCAATGGCAGCGCGCGTTGTTGAGGGGTGACGGGAAGAAGGCGCCGCCGAGGCACCGCCTCTTCCCTTTCGCCGCCGGGCTGCTGTCGCGAGCGCACGTCGCAGGCCTCTCTCCCGCGCYGCCCCCCTCCCTGCGAGTAAGAGCGCGGCGACCCCATTGCACCCCCCACCCCCACCCCGGGAGTGGTCGCTCCCGGCTCGGCCGCGCCCGCCCGGGACGGTCCGCGGGGCTCGGGCGGAACCATTGTGGGGGGAGGGGGGCGGCGGCCATGTGCTGGGGCGGCGGCGCGGCGCTGAGGCGGCCGTTGTGTCTTGCAGGATGCGTTACGTCGCGGCCTACCTGCTCGCCGTGCTCGGCGGCAACGAGTCCCCCACGTCCAAGGACCTCAAGAAGATCCTGGACAGCGTCGGCATCGAGACGGACGACGAGCGCGTGAACAAGGTGGCGCGGGGCCCGGGTCCGCCTCAGAGCTAGCGCTGCCGCGGGCCGGGGCGCGGGGATGAGCCCTGGCTTATCGTGCCGCGGAGGGGCCCCGTTCCGTTCCCTCCCTAAGGAGCAGTGCTAGGCCGTGACGGAGGCAAAAAAGGCCTGCAGTCATAATATGCTGGAGAAAAATGGAAACCAGTGCTGAAATAGTTATACAGAAAAATCAGGCTCCTTAAGAAAAGGAGGAGTGTCGTAATTGGGAGGCGTCTTCTCACGTAGTAGACTTCCAGTTCTTGTGGGGACAGAATAAACGCATTAATGCCCCTGCAAAAAAGAACGAAGAACTGTCTTACTGCCTGCCACATACCTGTATGGGGGGTGTTTCCAGAGGGATGGAGAAAAACAGTTATTTTCCTGGTCAGATGCCATGTTTTTGTGGTAGGCCCAATCAAGYATTGGTTGACTTGGCTGACAGAACCCTTGTAGGGTTGGGAGGTAGGTAGCTCCGAACTCATGTTCAAACACCAGGTCTTTCAGCTTCTTTACGTTTGTTTAGTACCTTCATAAATTGTTTTCTCTGATCCTCCAATATCTAGAAAGTCTCACTGGAATTTGTGTTGGTCATGGTTATTCATCCTTTTATATTTGTACTGGCTGGAGTTTACGCCAGTGTAAATCTAGTGAAGTCTTAACACCTTCTAAATTAAGGAAGCACACAGACGTGGCATCTTGCAGGCTGCGCGCTCTGCGTGAGCAGATGTTTCTTCAAAATGTCTAGGTTAGTCTTACCTCATTTGTTCATTTCCTTTGGAGACTCTGCAGTGTTCGGCACTGACACCTGATAGCAGGAACTCATTAGTAAGATCTGTGATGAACCTTTTTTTTTTTTTGGTTGCTTGCTGTAGCAATTTTTGTTTTCCTCATCCCTGGTTATACAACAATCTGTTCCAGTACAAGTATGTAGTCTCCAGCTTGGCTTTAACATTTGGTAGTGCTAAGAACTGGACCCTGTGGTTTTTGGTTCGGGGCCCAGTGCTTCAGAGCCTCCCAATGGAAGTTAAGCAAGATGTGTTATCAGTCCCTCAGTGACTAACAAACCATTAGTGGGGTTTCCCAGTTGGCTCCAAAAGGTCTGTGTATCGTGCTTTATGTAACATCCATGGATTCATTATGAATTTCTTGTAACAGATTTCATGAGAAAAATTTCATGGAAAAGTACGAAAGACCTAGCTGAAGCTTTTATTTCAGTGTTCTGTCCCTTCCCTTGAGAAATAAGGAATGTCAGAGCTGTGCAGGCAGCGGGATGGAGGCATTGCACACAGTTATTAATCAGTACTTGTTTAAATGTAGCTTATACTCTTGTTTTGAGACTACTAACATTTTACATTTAATTCACACAGGTTATTAGTGAGCTGAATGGAAAAAACATCGAGGATGTCATTGCTCAGGGTAAGTGCAGTCTCCGAGTGCCATGGGTAATTGCCTCTACCAGTTTGGTAACTTAGGCTCAAGAGCACAGAATTACTGTCAACCCCCTGGTTATTCATCAGTTCAGTCTTGCTGCTGAGGACTTTCATGCTGGATCTCTGCTGAAATGACTGTGAAATCCAGCAGGTCCATTCTAATTCCCTGCAGGTCAGTGCCAGTACCTGCTGGGTTTCGCTTGTGGACCACATTAAACTGGGAGACTTCAAAATATATGAGCTTACTGGTAGTCTGCTCATTAACATGGTTTTCTGGACATGTTGATTAGAGAAAGAATTAGCTAACCTTTGGTATTCTGTGAGATTTTTTTGGATTTACCCACTTGTGCACACTAATTGAGTAAAATAGGAAGAAGAGAGTGTTAAATGTAAATAGAAGTGACACTCTCTAATACAAGCCTCCAAAACACACCTTTGCTAGAGCTGCCTCAGTCTGGCTGTTCCTTTTCCCTGAGATAGGGCGCTCTGAGGTACTGACTTGTATAGGAAGCTTGTGCTCTTACCTGCTGGCACCTGAGCTGGAACTCTTAAAATTCACTGGGTCACGGGGCTGAGATAATATAGAGCTGAGGTAGTGCGAAGGTCTGGAATTAATTAATCTCTATTTTGCAAATACTTAGGCACAAGGGAACTTTTAAGTATATGATTTGAACTATATTTGCTTAAAGGTTGCCAGGACTTTGCCTGGTGTTGCTGGTAAGAGCAGTAACTGGATGTTTCTACCAGTGTGGTCTGAGGACCTAAGAGAGCCATTATGCGTGTGCTGACAACGCATTTAAGCCATCTCTTTATGTAATACTTGATCTTAAAATAAATAGTTTTCTAGAACATGTTGACAGGCATATGAAACATGTTTGTTTACTTTGCTAGTTTATTAAAGCTTGAAATAATAAGAAAATATTTAGAAACTGATTCCCAGAAATTGTAATACAGGCAAATGTACTGTGTACGCGACCTCTGAATGCCAAGGGAGCCTTGGTATGTGAAAGGCAGATGCCAGAGAACTAGCTGACTTTCCAAAGACAAGCATAAAACAGAAGGGAGTTTGCTAGTCTGAAGGGACATGCAATAATAGTTCGTAGGGTGTTGGAGGATCCGATCAGAATACTGTATTCTTTGCCACAAATGCAGCATTTTTTTCTTCTCTCTCCTGTGTGACCTTAGTCATGCCCTTACGATTCTCTATACCTTTAAAAAAAAAAGCCAAGACTGCCCATACTTTTTTTGAGGTATATTAAAGTTATCAGCTTCTGCAATGATATGTTGTATTCAGGATTTGCAACATGGTAGCCAATAAATAGACACAGCTCAACAGAAATCACCTAGAAAGAGCTCTTGAAGACTTGTTTTTCTGTAAGTGTAAAATTTGTTGATGTGTTTACTGCTATTTTTATAGGGCCTGTTTGGAAAAAAGTAGGGATTTTATATACAGAAGAAAGCTTATTAATACCATGTCAGTATTCTCCAGATAAGCTTTCGATGTGAATAAGCATTTGTGAATCTTAAACTCCAGGTCCTTTCATTAGAATGGTTCATGCTTTCTTATGATGGATGCAGCCTGTTGTTCCTTTCAGTTAGTAGTGACTGTTCAGTCTATGAGCCTTAGAATCTGAGTTTTCCACACTTTCATTTCTCCTCCTTTTCACCCTGCCTGTGTTCCAGATGGGCTAGACACAAAATCTGGTTTGCATGTTGCCATACTTGTAGCATCATTAAGCATGCTGCAGTGAGCGTTTAACTACTGTTTGTCCTCTGTCTCGTTCAGGTAACGGGAAACTTGCCAGCATGCCGGCGGGAGGAGCTGTGGCCGTCTCTGCTGGCGGGGGCTCGGCTGCCCCTGCTGCGGGCGGCRCTGCCCCTGCTGCAGGTGAGCGTGGGCGTCTGGTTAGTGTGCTGAGCCGGGGGGAGATGTCCCAGGACAGCTCCATTTTCTCTGTTAAAATCTCAGCTGAAATCCAAATGTCAGTCTCTTTCCAGTTTGGCAGTTGACTGTGCGACTGAAATGTGAATTGAACAGTTACTTTTTGTGGGCATTTACAGGTGCTTGTTCTTTAGCCACCATTCCATAAGTTTTTTTCTTATTCAGAACTGAGAATCAAAATGAACTTTACTGTGTAAAGCGCATCCCTTSAATAGTAATGTCTGTGTCTGTTCAGTGTTTGTACTGGCTATTAAAAGGGAATGAATGGCTGTGAAGATGAACAGTGGAGGCTGAAATACCAATAACATGACAGCAGAGAACACCAAAGCATGAATTTTGTTCCTGAAAAGCTGTGGTGCAAAAAAAGTACAGCAGATACTGACTAGGCTTGGTTTTTTTCTTCTTTCAGCTGAGGAGAAGAAAGAAGAGAAGAAAGAAGAATCTGAAGAATCTGACGATGACATGGGATTCGGCCTATTTGATTAATTATTTGTTATAGAAATATTATTAAATTTGTTCTTTTAAAAGCTTCCTGAGTTTTTTTTATTATAACCATACAATGCTACTGGATTCAGACTGCTTTMTTAAAATAGCTCTGACAAAGCTTTGGTTTTCAGCTCTGTCTGAAATAGGTATGTTAATTTTATGACTAAATGAGGCCATGAAAAGCACTTCGATATTGCTAAGCTTGTGTGAACCTGAATGTGTGTTTTAAGACTCCTGTTTATTAAATGGTACATGGAAGTTGAATTTACCCAAATTCACTCTCTTCATCATGCTATTTTTGACATCACGCTTATTGAGTAAAGAATCCTACCTATTCAGCCATAAAAAGACTGGGTTTTTTTTTTTGGGGGGGGGGGGGGGGGTTGTTTTGTTTTTTGGAACCTATCTAGTCAATTCCAAAACATATGAATGGAAAGCAAGTCCAGATTAGTCAACAAATGTTATTTCAGAGCAAGTCCTAATAACTACTGTTTGTAACTATTTAAAAACCCACTGATTTTATTGCTGCTTCATATTCCAAGATCTAGGAACAACACCAATAAAATGTTGGATTATTCTTGGATTTCATGTTACAGCCATATGCTCAACATGGAGCCTTCAACAAGAATACTGCATGTCTGCCTGCAGGTCCTGCTCTTCAGGGGTTTTTAACCAAAGGACACTGAGATCAATGCAAAGGTGCTCTTAATACTGAATTTCTGTTCTGGGGACAACAAAAATAAAATATTTTATGAGGAAAATATTTTTTGGGAACTGACCTCTGTGGTGTGCCCAGAAGAATGCATCAGCTTGAGAGGATACTAAACTTTGCTTTTGTAAAGTATTTTCTGCTAGGAGCCACTTCCAGTGACTTCTGCAGAGGTCTTTGATTGTCACCACTACTAGGTAACGTGCAAATAAACAAATGATGGTCTTCCTGTGCCAAGTTTTCCACAGGCGGTGTCAAAGAGGGGTCCTGGAGCAGTCCGCACTATGAAGTTTTGCTAACACAGTTAACGTTGTTACAGAGTGTGGCTAATGTAGGCTATGTGTCACTGGACAAAGAACGGTGAATATGTCTCAGAGCATAGATGGGTGAAATCCAAGTAGGAAAAACAGTGTTTTATCTCCCTGTGGCGTACTGGAGAAAACGCCCATCGCTTAGCAGCAGCCAAGGGAGAGGGAGCAGATGAAACTTCCATCCTCAGACCTCGCAATGGCCGCGATTCAAGCAGCTACCCCTTCCTGCCTTCTCTGTGTGTTGCAAGAAAGAGCTACAGGAGGTTGCGCCAAAATCTGTCATCTGCTTCAGCTCTTAAGTCTTTGCTGAGGTGATCTTCACAGCTGTAATGAAAACTGCTCACGTTTACTCTAGTTCCCTGTCAGAATTGYAATGGCTGTGACTTGACACTGAAAGGGGTGCAGATATACCTGTGTTTCAGTCCTTGCTGATTTCCCCGTTTCAGGTACCTGAAAAAGAGGTTCCTGGGTCTGGTTTCCCTGAGAGGTAGTCCCCAACCTGCAATACTGCCTTGCTTTGGCTGCTACAAGGGCAAAGTCAGTGTTTTCACAGGGAGGAACTGTGCCCTATCACCACGTTCAGCTGGGCCTTTTCTGTGCACAAAGGACTTCTGTTTCAAAGGCACTGAGCTATTCCATGAATTTTGTTGTGCCCAGGCCTGTGGGATGAGACTGAAACCTGTGCCGTCAACTGTGCCCTAGGAGAAAAGAGCAACTAGAGGGCTAAAATGTCTCCCTTGGACTCCAGCCCCATCCAGACTGACGTCCCTCTCGAGCATATTTTTCTACCTCTCCCTATGACCCATGAGGCTTTGAGTTACAGATCCAATCTTGTCCTGTGTGTCCTCTTAGCAAATGTAAACTTCCTCCTGAAAGTGCATCATTTTGATGAAAACTGTCATTGGTCAATCTGCTTCAGGAAGGAGAAGGTTTGTGTTTGCACAGGCAAAGACAGATAACAGATCATTTGCTGTTGCCCTGTAATGGCCATGTGCCCTTTCAGTTTGTTACTCCACAGCATTTTATTACTCGGGGTAAACTCTTTTAGAGGAGAAACATTTAAAGAGCAGCTCTCATCAAGCACCAAAAATACAGTGTTCATCACACTGCCACAGGGAGGCAATGTATTTTACACAGCCACCCCTAGGTATTCCCTGTGAAGGCCAGGAGAGAGGTCTGCCCAGAGATTTCACAAACGTTTTTCAGAATTTGCTACAACCCATGCATAGTGAATGCTTCTTCCAAATGCAAAAGCAAAGCATTTAAAGCTTTCTTCTTCTGTACCTATTTATGAACTAGTTGCTGCCCAAGAGGTTTGTGCATGAGCAATGGTGTGCCTGGAAATCTGTTGCAGACTCATTTGATCCTCTGGTCAGGGTATCACCACCCTCCACTCCACTGATCTCGATGAGCTCCAGCTATGAAGAAACTGGGATCCCTGCTTCTGCTCTGCAGATTCTGTTCTGAGTTTTCAAGGAGTCACTGCCTCCTTTGCAGACAGCAGGGATTTCCAAAGGCAGCGGTAGCAGTAGGACGGATGCTTGGTATTCCATGATGCTGTCAGAGAAAACCAGTGTCTGCAAAGACCTGCAGAGGTGGCCTGGTCTATTCCCTCGCAGGATCAGTTTTACTTAGAGCAGATTTTACCTGAGGCTTCTTCATAAAGAAACTTCAAAGGCATTGAGGGGAAAGAAGATGATACAAAACCCTGTGCCTGGAGATTACACTGKTAACTGATTATTACTAAATTGATGGTAGAGGAAACTGATTTAGCGATGGGCTTGACATTGAAATACGCAAAGCTTTTGTAACTGGGACATGCTGCTCCATCTCAAATCAGCTCTGACTGAAAATCATTACCTACAAATGCCACTGGGCTGGGACATGACATCTTCGCTACTTGGAAAGCAGTGAGAACGTCCTGGGCACCACTGGAAAGTAATAAGCAATGGCTCCCGGGTGACCACTGTCAAATAAGCTGGTTTCACTCTGACAACTGAGGCCAAATTTTGCAAGCTATTAAACACAGGCAGTCCTACTGAACTCAGTGGGTTTCACTTACGTAGGACAGAGATATCTACAGTCACAGTCCTATAAGTAAAAGTCCAGTCCCAAGAGAGCAGAATGATGGGACCGCTCCAGTGCGTCAGGTGATGCCCCTCTGAACCACATCACAAACATTTGCCCTGGAACTGCCCGATAGACACACACATCCCACAGGCAAGACAAAGGCATCCAGGTCAGGCTGATGTTCACGACACTTGGGTTAGGCCTTCGTGGCTGGTCCCCCAGCCTTGCTGGACTATGGGCGACAGCGCTAAAGGAAGTAACATGCTGAAGACAACAGCATACAGACTCTGCCTCGTCTTCCATTTCAAATATTAATTCCCATTGGCTGCCAACAACCAAGGTCTTAGCTAAAAAACAAACAGACATTTGTTTGCTTATATGTTATTACCTCATATGTACTAACTGCCCACAACTCATTGGACTAGAAAACAAATGCAACGAGGAGATTGCAGCCCAAACATGCAAGGGCATGAGCGAACTTGCAGCGTTCTGACAAGAGTTTAATGCAGGTGAAAAGCTGCCATGTAAGTCTTGCTGACCCGGCTTATTGCAGGACTATGAACGTTTTGGTAGCTGTACTTTCTTACTAAGAGGAAAAAGATTAGTTTTGGAGATTAATGATTTTGAAGAAAAGCACAGTTGCTGTTTCCAGCCTGCTACTGCCAGTACCCAGGGAGCACTCTGCAAGAGACTACTGTTTGTATGTTTTATTTCAATAACCTGTTTCAACCATGCAGCAATAAACTCCTCAGACAGGTAACCTTGAGGGCCAATGCAGAGTGATGTAACAACTCAGAGAATGAGGTTGCTGCTGAAGAASTGGAAGAACCTAACCCCAGCACTGTCACAGTATTGTTGTTTCTGTTTTCCAGCTATAGCATGAACCATTATGTTTTGTGAAATGCTGAAAAAAGGAAGCAGTGTTAGCTCAAAATTGAAGCTGTTCTTGTGGTTACATGTGTTATCATGCAAACAAGGTTCTGCATTCAGTTATTCCACAGGTTTCCTCCAAAGGCACAGCCCAAAGCCTAGTTTTGCGGGGGCACAGTCCCTGCTCTGCAAAAGGCATGACACTATGTTTTCCTTGGCTTTGGCTACATGGAAATATCTTTCAGTGTCACCAGGAGCACAAGGTGAAAGCATGATGGTTGTTCTGGTGTTAAGGGGTAAGAGGGCCCTTTAGGAGGATTAGAGCTCAGGTGCACCTACGCTCCCCTCTTCAGGTGGAGGAGATAAGGGTTGACATGGGTCATGTAACCACATCAAACACGAGGGAGGGAGGAAATTACAAAAGCAAGCAGAGGTATGTGAGGAAGGGAAAAAAGGAGTTAGTTCTTTATGAAGAAGGGAGGGTATAGGGCATAAACAGAGAACTTGAGATAAGTGGGGTTAATTCTTCAGGTACTCCAGGGTGGAGCCATTACGTACTATGTGGTGAGTGCACCTCCTGGCAGCCAGGCAAAGCAGTGGCCTGGTGAGCTCTGGAGTTGGGCCTGGAAGAAGGATAAGGCTGGAACCCTGCCTGCCTGCTGGAAGGGAAGTGCAGTTAAGGAATAAGTGGATGGCCCCTGTATGGGGAGTCTCACACTATGTGTTCAGAGCTGTCTGTGTACCAGTCTGCCCTGTATCCTTTGGAAAGCTGTGCACAGTGAAATGAGTAGGAGAGTGGGGCTACTTGGGTAAACTCCACTAATGTAATTGGTGAAATTCTCCTGTAGGAAGGAAGTCCTAGTCCTTTGTTTAGTCTGATAGCTGTTATGGACAGGTATAATCCTGTCCCAAATGAGAAACTTATGATCCTTTAAAGGAAAACTAATGCAAATAGATTTGTCAGGATGAATGAGGTCTTTCTCCTATCTTGATATAAAATACCTTCACCCCATGCTGATGCTATCAGGAAACTGTTTACACTCTTCCACCACCAAATCTCCCTCCTGCTGATACTGCTTTCTTGCCTGAGTTGAGCAGCTGTTCCTCTTGCTTTTCTGATCCTTTTGATGATCCCTGTAAACTTTCAGGCTCACCTAATTGTTTGAACAACTGTAGCCTCTACTGTCTATGACCAAGGGGGTCCTTCCATCTTCTGAAATCTATTCTGATCTCCTGATAGCCCTGGCCTCTCAGCCTCAAGGTGAGAACATGCAGGGGGAACATGGTCCCCCCGCAAGGGCTTGCATGTGCTAAGTGTCTCTGTAGAAGCACTCCTGCTTGCAATTGCCTTGACAAAAGGTAAGCAACTGCGTGTTTCAGTGGGTTCAGAGGAAGCCCTGCTGAGGACAGGGATTGCCTGTTCCTGTGCTGTGGATGTGCCGACTCTTGCCTCCCTCTGACTCCTGAGCACTCTGTGAAAGAGGAAAGTCTAGAGCTTTCTCTTCCTCTCCTTTCCTGCCTGTAATCTTGCTCCAGGAAAACAGAGAACTGTGCTTGCATGGAATTCCAGGAACTGGGAGCAGGGGCCTCCAGGAAATGGCATCCCCGGGGGAAGGCAGGCTGGAGCACAGCCCTGGAGTGCGAGGTTTGGGTTACTGCAAGGACAGAGCCCTGTGTTTCCACAGCACTGCTGTAAACCTGTTATTTCCCTTCTCCTCGAAGGAACAGGCGCTGTCCCTTGAATGCGAGGAAGCGGCGCGGTACTGGTGCATATGCCACGGCCCCACACGCAGTGACCCCGGCGGCTCGGCCGCGGGGGTCACCAGAGGAAGGGTGGCGAGGAGGCGCCTCGGGCTCCCCCCGCCAGCGGCTCCGCGGCCCAGCCGGCAGGGCCGCCGCCGCCGCCGCCTGCCTGCCTCCCTGCCTCCCTCCCGGGCGGCGCCCGGCGGAGGCGGGGCCGGGCTGTAGGGCCGRGGCCGCCCCATATAAGCTCGGCGGCGGCGCCTCTCGGCCCTGCCCCCGGTCAAGGGGGCGGTGGGATGCGAGCGGGGATTCCGGCTGGCGCGGAGACCATGTTCCCCCCGGACTCCRCCTGGAATATCTCCTTCGCCGGCTGCGGCTTCCTCGGGGTCTACCACATCGGCGTGGCCAGCTGCCTGCAGGAGCATGCCCCCTTCCTCGTCGCCAACGCCCGCAAGGTCTACGGCGCCTCCGCCGGGGCGCTCACCGCCACGGCCCTCGTCAGCGGCGCCTGCCTCGGTGAGCGGCGGAGGGGGGGGGGCGGGAGCCGCGCGCGGCCGTTGGGCGGCGGCCGTTGGGCGGCGGCCGTTGGGCGCGCGACCCCCCCCCCAACCCGCCGCGGCGGTGCGCGGGGCGCCGAGATGCCGCAGCTGTCACGGCCCCGCCGCTGTGACGGGCGGGCCGAGGCCCCTCGGCCCTTCCCTCCTTCCCTCCCTCGTTGCTGTTGTTTTTAAAGGCAGCGGGGATGGGAGTGAGGCTCCGCGTCCCCGGGGCCCCTTTGGGGGTGCGCGGTGCTGCGTTTTTAAGGCCTTTGCCTGCCTCCCCCCCCCCCCCGCTCTTGGGTGCTGCGCGCTGGAGACATTGCGCGGGGCGTGTGGATCTAGATCAGAGCTGAGCAGCATCCCCCAGTAACCGGGAAACCTCTCTTTATTCCCTTGTAGCATCTTTATTTCTGCAAGAGGGCTGTTCCCGGGGGCGGAGGGCACGGGGAATTTTCTTGTCCTCGGCACGAGCGAGAAGATTTAGCTAGATGCACTGCGCATTTTTAAGTTACAGAAGACRCCTTAATTTTTTTTCTGAAGCAGGCACATCGGGTAGCCTGTTCGTGCTTGGGGCATGTCTGGGGAACAGCTAAAGAGAAAGGTGTGCGGTGCCTTGTGGCCTTTTGCTCACAAGGGATTACAGAAGTGAAATTAAGCTGTTCTGTGTGTGTGTGTGTGGGGGGGGAACCCGACAAACTCGCACTAGGGTTGTTGTAGCTTCTTGTCTTATTAAAGGAATAACAAATACAGAAAAGTGCCTTAAATTTGAAATGGGAATCGTGGTGCAAGAGAATGGGGTGTATCTATTTAGTCTCAAAGAAACGTGCAGCAGAGAGGCCAATGCTGACTCGCGGGTACTAGCCTCTCCTAGAGCCAAGTGAAATGGGAGCTGTTTACTGCCTGCGCTCCTCTCGCCTGGATCACAGATGCCTTTCTGAGGCACTCCCTGTTCTTTGGGGAGGTAGAGTCTTGAGATCAGGCCTCCACGCAGCAAAAGTTAGCTCCTTCTGCGCAGTTAGGGCCAAACTTTCCCCCTCCTCAGCACTTTGTTTGCAGAGATGACCATTTAAGTGTAGCAGTTTCTTCTGGAGCTTGATGGGAAGCTCTCATGAGCTGTTCAGACCTCGGCCTGGGACTCGTAAGGCTCTAGCCATGCCGTGATGCCAGTTTTTCCTCATGGATGAGGGAGTAGGCCTCCTTCTCCTGAAGGGACCCGTTTGCTGATAGCTGCCAGGGGTTTGGTTGCTTTCCTTGCTGCTGCCCCTTTCAAGAAGATGGTTGCCCAGTTAGTCTCTGAACTGGGAGGTCCCCATGCTGCTCTGAGGTGCGGCGCAAATGAGAGATAGGCTGGCGGCAATGCCCAAATCCAGCGCCTGGCTCAGACACTGGTATAGCTCTGAGCAAGTCTCTTATCTTGTCTACCCTGTTGACTTTGCTATTTGTATGTCCAGAGCACCCAGTGTGCTAGTTGTTGCCCTCCAGCTCTTCTCTGGGGATTTAACCAGCTTGGTAGAGAGGTTTCTGTGAATTAGGATTAATTTTTTTTTTTCCTGTTTCCTATGGGGTGCAAGGGGAGGCATGATAAAGAGGACTGAGTGGAGTTAGGGGTGACCTTCCAGGCAGCACTAACTTCCCTCCTGAAGGAGACTGAAAACACGCTGTTTAAAGCCATCCAAGGCTTGGATCTTGGGGAGCTCAAACTCTGATTTAAGCGTGACTGCTCTGGGCTATTTTTCTGGCTGCACTTGCAACTCTGCGTGGGGCAGGCATATATCTCAAAGACAACAGAGATGGCTTCAGAAAGTGAAAGGAAACGGTGCCCTGTTGGGGCATGGTATCTGTGCACTTTGTCCCTGCTGTAAACCCTCCTGACGCTGCAGGTTCCAGAGCGAGGTTCAGGGGTTACAGTGAAATCATAGGCAAGAAGGGGAGCGGACAAGAGAAGACAGAGCTGCAGCTTGTCCTGGGAAAGCAGTTCACCCTAGTACAGGCTGTTGCAGGATCCTGAGTATCTGTTTGCTGTGCAGCTGGTTGCTGTCAGAGAATGGGTGTAACAGCCTGCGGGCTTTAAAGGTTATGGTGACAGCCAGCCTGTGCTGCCCATTGCCCTGTCTGTCAAATTGGAGTATTAAATAGCATCTCTCGCTGGATGGCAAGTGGAGGGGAATTTTGCAGAAGCCTTGCTTGTCTGGCTGTGTGTAGATAAGGTTAGTGCTTTCCTGCATCTGAGCTCTGAACTGGGTGACGCTCCACTGTGCAAAGAAAAATACTTGCTGGGTAGGACTGGAATGCACCCTTCCTTTGGGGTGTTTTTTGGCTTCAGTCCTTCTGGAGACCCTGATCAAAGGGAACAGGAATTTTCCTGGACTTCAGAGTGTGAGCTCGCACTTAATAACAACCTTTTCAGCTACTGAGCGTGTGCTCTGGTGTCTGCTTCTGTCCAGCTTGCCTCTGAGCTGACTCTGCCTTTTCCCTGAATTAGAAGCAGTCTGTCATTATTTGTGTATGGCAGTGAGGCTTCGCTATGTGCTAATATTGAACACGGAAAGCCGTGATGAAATTATTTGCAGCTGTAAGAGCTCAGTGTAGAGCTTGAAGGCACACTTGAGAACGCCTAGTAAAAGAACAGTGAGCATGCATATTAGTTAGGCAGAGGGCCTTGTTTCAAAATAAGAGACCAGGAGGTACTTATGGTCTCATACGACCTTGCCTAGTCCTTGTTAAGCACTTTACCATTAGACTGTAGGGATCTTGGATTTACTCTCCAGGGCTACAGCATTTGAAGCACCCTCTCAAGCTTTGAGGTTCTCTTGCACATTGGCATGAAAAAGCATTGCTGCATTTTGCACAAGAATCCTCTGTGTGGGTATCAAGTCGTATCAGGCAAAATGTCAAGTGTTTCCAAGTTACTCGAATGGGCATACTACAGTTTTGTAACGTGAGCCACTTCTTGTCATGAGGGTTTTCTGGGAGACAGGCAAGGTGGGCGTCTCTGAAGCCTGTGTCTTCTCTTGGGGCTGCTGAAGCCCTTCATGTTAGGAAATGCACCTGTATGGGCCAAGCAACTGAGAATTCATTTTGTGCTGGCTTTGCAGAGTCCMTTTCTTACACTTCAGGAGAGCAGCTAAACTCCCACAGGCAGCGTGGGTTTAATAGCCAGCTTTGCCTCTGACGGCAAAACCCATCTCCTCCCCCAAAAAGAGAAATGAATCCTGTAGCTTTCCACAAACTCTAGGTCTGAAGCTCTACAGGCTCTTGTCTATCTGAATAAATCCTTAAGTCAGTGGGCCTGTGTGAGTAAAACTGGCTTGTGTGACATTGTAAAACTGTCCTTTTCAGTCGCTAGTTAGGCTAAAATGCAGCCAATGCCAGGTTGCTAAATCTTTAATGCATGGTGGCAAAAAGGTCTTTGTTAAGGGCCTTGAGTCACCTCACTCCAGTGAGGGCCATGGGACTTGGTGTGCCTGCTTTGGAAGTGTAGCATCCTGAAAGAATTGTGGTATGTGAACCTGTAATCACAGACAAGCGGTGTTTTTGATCTGATGGTGAGGCCCCAGGCTGCACTCGTGACTGTTAGCTAACCAACAGCATCTCCATTGTCTGTAAAGCACGTGAATATTCTGTCCTTTGCAGTTTCACATCGGAGTGTGGGTTGGGACTGTTGAATTGCTTTTCTTTTTTCGGGGAAGAGATGGGTTCTGCTGTCAGAGGCATAGCTGGCTATCAAACCCACCGTCTGGGGGAGTTCAGCTGTTCTCTTGTCCAAATCAGCCATGACAATGTAAGCAAAAAGAATAAAGCAAGCTGAGGGGATGCTCCTCATATGAAGAATACAGAAAGGAAGCCATACATCTGCTAGACAGAGCAGCATTGTTTGGGGTATTCTTTGAGAAGCTCTTCCTAGGTTGTATACAAGCTTTTGTTAGTGTCTTAGGCAGGACTCTGTCCCAGTCTTGACCTGGGATGAGTAATGGTTATTTGACATTCAGGTTTACTTGTCACCTGTCATCATGTGACCATCAGAAAATGCACTCAGAAATATTCACCAGCTTGGTGGAAAAGCTGGATCAGTGACAGCAGTGGTCACAGGACTGCAGAGCCAGGTGTCCAGAGGAGTAAGCTGGCAGCCAAGCAGACAGAGCACCCTGCAACCACTGTTTTGGGGAGGAGCTTGTTCTTGCTGCCTGCCTGGCTTTAGTAAGGAAGTTCCCCTGAGGAAAGGTGCTCTCACAGGCATCTTGTTGGATGAGTCTATGGGAAGCCAAGCAGCTGCTTTTAGCAAAAAAAATAGTCAAAGCAATGTGTGTGGTTTTTTTCTCTTGTCACCCGCAACTGTGGGAACAGCAAGGTGCCCAGCCTGCTCCCTGTCAGCTGCACCAGCCGTGTGACTTCGATAGCAACAGCTCAAGTGGTCTTTGGTCACTTCTCTGACCCAGAATTTCAGCCTCTGTCTTGAACTTGTAGCATGTCCAGGCTGTTCTACTACTTTCTGCCTCTTCTCTTATCTGCAGAAGGATGGATCCCTCAAAGCACCTGCAAATCCTCCCTGCAAAATAGGAAATGCTGTCATGTGTTTTTCTGGGTCATGTGTCTGGTTATGATTAGGCTTGAAAGCTAACTTTAATCCTGCCAAATCAAAAGGCTTCCTCTGATTCCTTGCTCTGTCTTCCAGGCTCCCACTGTCTTAGTGGTCAAGTTTGTTCTACCCACATGTCTGGCGGTGCTCTGTCACTTGTGACACAGTAGCTGCTTGTGACAAGCCTGTTCCTGTCCCTAGGATTGTGCTGATCTTCAGTACAATGTGTCCAGGAGCGCTGCCCTCTGTGTCCCTAAGAAAGGGACTCTCCCAAGCTGAAGGGCTCAGAATAAATCAAATTCTGCATAATCCCAGTGGCAACCAGTCCATGTGGGTGGCTTGCATTACTTCCCTGGTGCTTGGGGTATGTCAGCTGTGACTGTCATGTAACCCCTTTTAATCAGTTCACAGAAGCTGCACCATTGCCAAGGATCAGGTTGTTAGTGTAAAAGCTCCCCCAGACAAGTAAGGGAGAAGCTCACTGCAAAATGTGCACCAGTCACTCCCTTGAGGCCTTTTTAGCAATCTGAGACTTTACGAGCTCCTGTTTCATCACTGCTGGCCCCACTTGTCTAGGATGGCTCTTGCAGAGAAGTTGAGACAGAGACCTCTCCTCTCACGTCACATTTTTCTGCAGTGCATCCTCTTCCATCCTCAGTCTTGGCCCTTCCCTATACTGGGAAGCTGATAGTTTTAGTAGAATCTGGGGCTTTGTGTTGCCCTTTGACACTTGCCCAGACCTGAAACCATGGTCTTTCCAGTACAGGGAAGCRCCAGATCTACACTGGTGGCTTCTGTTTGGTGAGTCCTCTAAAATCACCAAACTTTTATGAATTGCCTTATGCAGCTGTTTCCCAGGCTTTGGGGTATGCAGAGCTTGGGGGAGTTCTCTTGAGGATGAACCTCCTTCTCTTCTTCCTATAATACAGTCTCTCTGGATGGATGCTGGTTTTGGAAGTCTTTTGTTCAGGGTTAGATTTTAAAGGGTTGAGTACTGTTTTGGCATTGCTGGCTCGGCAGTGTCTCTGCTGCCACTCCTGTGGATTATCTAATTTAGCATTTTATGATGGCAGCAGCAGTTGAGGGTGTAAATGAATCGAGGAGCCCTTTAAATATGTTAATTACAAGAGCTCCTCTTGCTGGCTTTATTTGGATGCTGCTGATTCAGGGCTTGTTGCTGTGAGAAAATTATTCCAATATAATGAGGCAGGGTGTGGATTCAGATTCCTGTCGTTATGTCATGCATAGCGAAAGTTCAGTTCAGAGCAGGCTGTCAGCACAGGGGTGGTTGTATCTGTTTATCTAGCCTGCTGTTATAGTAGTGGGTTTGGTTAAAAACTTCTTTATGGAGACAAACTAGCCATTTAATTACTAACCATACTTCTGCRCACAGGTTCATTCTGGGTGTGTTAGCTCCAGGTGGACATTGCTACATCTGTCTTGCTACCCTCCTTGCTTCTGCACTGATCAGCCTTGTGGGAAGGCTTAAGCAGAGGCCCTTCCCTCAGAGGGGTCTCTGCAGTGCTCTGCAAGCATCTTCTGTCCTGCTCGCATGTTTGGCCTCAAAACTTCAGTCGTCTCAATGCTCAGGAGTTGTGGCTGTTGGACTGCTGCTGACGTCTGTGGAGGAAAGGTAGCGTCAGTCTCCAGATACTCCTCCAGATACTCTTGTGTCTCAGCTCCCAAGGAATGCCTTTCGGTCTTCCTGAAACCACTTCCCAAATAAGCTCCTTCATGCAGGATGAGCTTCCTCCCAGAACGAAATGTGTCTGGGTTTCCTGTCTTTCGCTGAGGACCTCTTTGGAATGAAGCTTCTCGTTCTCACTTCCTTGCTGGTAGCCTGCTCTGCTCATGCCATTGGCAAGCGGGGAAAAGTTCGGGGTGTAAGGTGTCTCCTCACATGTCTGTGTGAGATGGAAGGGCAAAGAGGGCACAGCAAGCAACGTGCTTGCAGACGCACGGGGAGGTGCTTGGCATGGCGTGGAGCACTTGGCCAGCAGTGAAAGCATGAGGGAGGTGGGCATGGGGCAGGCTTAGGACCAGAGGAGGACTTTAGAGGTATGCCTTTCGTTCTGTGCCAGGGCAGGACAGTGCTCTAGCAGCTGTGTGAGTGTACAGTAAGTGAGGACAGGGGAGAAGGGAGACAGGCTGCTCTTTCATGAGTGATGGAGCCAGTCGTGTTTCTGGTAACGTCTCTGGTGAACACCAAACAGTCGCTGCCTACACGCATGCAGGAGAGCATTCGGCAGGGATTGCACTGAAAGCCACAGAAGGCTGTATGGGGGCCTTCTTGGTGTTCAGCYTTACTTTGGTGTTAGCCAGCTGAGGGCAATGGCTACTGTGTGATAAAGCTGAAGTGACTCTGGAGTGGCAGGCAGCTATTTCTTTAGGATCTGGCTGTAGAAATGCTGACTGCTCATTTTACTTTTCATCTTCACGAATCTGGTGCAGGTGCCTGGCAAAGGCAACCTGGCTTAGCCTTGCTGGTGTTTTGGTAGCCAGGAGAAGCCAAGGCTCTGTCCTGTAGCACTAATCTTATTTTTCCCAGAGCATCTTACCTCTGGTGGAACCTCTGCTGCAGTGGTACCATACAGTGGGAATGGTGCACTCTTTCTTTGGGTCTGTGTTGCCATCCTGTAAGTTGACCCTTGGATGTGAGTATGGAGTGTCTGTAGTGTCGTGCATGTGTGTGGCACTTGCTCTTGCCCCTGCACCATGTACGCCTCTGTGCAGGGCAGTGGAGAAAGGCTATTTAGCCTTCTCAGGGAGAGCGTGTTTTTTCAGTCCATTCCCCTCCCTACCCCAGCTCTTATCTCTCCCCTCTGCTGGCCTTCTCTTGTTGAGTTTTTGCTTTTAAAAGATGACCTGGGAACCAGCATTGCTCTGGCTCAGAACAAGCAGCAGGGATCTGAGCTGGATCTTCTTGCTCTGTGAATCCCTTTCTTCTGTCACCCAATGCAGTTTGAATTGCACTGTAGGACTGACATGGATGGATGGATGGATGGATGAAGACAGGGCATGGCTTTCATTATAGCTTGCCCGGGGTCCTGAGCAACCTCTCCTCTTTGTGTGCTCTTATGCTATTTAATTTCCTCTAACACAATGAAAACAAATGCCAAATTAAGCTTTGTATTAGGGAATTACAGTGGAAAAAGATTAGGCTCATGGGGATTGCTGTTGTGGTTGTGACAGAGAATGATCCTGGCTGTCTGCCTGAACTGAGCTGCCTCTTGTTGTTCCTATTGATTGTTTCCCAGCAGCAGCTGCTCTGTTCTCGGGTTTGTGTTGCAAGTGTGGACGCTTTGGTCCTGGCCACAGAAACAAAGCGGGCCTTGGCTTGCAGGACATCGGTAGGGTGGTGAGGCTTTGGTTTACCAGTGCTCCATCAAGTCCAGTGCAGTGCTCCAGAGGCCAGCGCAAAGGTTTCGCTGAGAGACCTGATCAAGCCTGGCAGCTCTTCTGTCCATTCTCACAAAGCCTTTTTGCTTGTGTCCTGAGGAGACCAACTTGCTTCAGGGTCAGATGGGGCATGAACTGTGCATCCGCTCTGCGGCTTGCACAAGGGGCCAACCCTGTGGATGCCATGTGAGGACAGACAGGCAACAGTCACTGTGAGCTCCTCTGTGCAAGTGGGAAAAATGGGTGACTTAAATGCAGATATTCTCCTTATCTGCTCCCCACATCCAGGATGTGGTGATAGTTCTGGTACATCTCTTAACTGATATCCCAAACACACAAGATGACTATTCCTTTTGGCTCAGAGGGGAAAAAGGACTCCTTTCATTGTGGATTTACTTAGTTTAATAGATAAAGTGGCTAGTAGCTCTTTGTGCTTTTTTAAGTTTTACTCTAAGTAGAAAAGAAACATCTCTGGACAAATACATTAATAAGAGGGAGGCTCCTGGTTCTGAAATGGTTGCAGGGGATCTGGACTTTCTTTTCTTTCCTGTTGCAGCCTGCACCTTGGCACTGCTTGTGCCTAGACTTTGCAATGCTGAGCGTTGTGAGTCTGGGCCAGAAGGTATAGTGGACTGAGCCCTTCCTTCAGCATCTGCCTCTGGCTGCAGGAGCTGGTCGTGCCTGAAAAGCTATCTCTTCACCTTGGTGTTTCCACCTGCCCCACCTGTAAAGTGAGACTAGGCATCTCTTGTCATAGTCTGATGGGGATCCCTAGGAGTTAACTCATACCGTATGTGTCGGTGCCCCTCCCTCTGGAGCGAAGGAAGATAAACCATTATTTATGGCTGGTGGCCAGGCTTTCTAAGAGCCTTCCCTCGCAGAGTTGTTTGTTTGTCAAGCTTGGTGGTTGAATCCCTGCACGAAGCCCCTGATGGAAGCAGTTATCTGCCATAGAGAGCAGCCAGCTGTGCGGTAGCTGTTCTCAGATCGCCTAGGTGTGTGTTTGGGGGTAGCTGTATTTGCTGTGTGTGCATCGGGAGGGGAAAAAAATGCTTCCTTCCTGTATCCATAATCTGGAGGCAAATCAGCTGAGCTGCTTCTTGTTATCTGATGGCAAAATAGTAGGAGAGAAAGAATGAGTGAGAGCCTTGAAATAAATATCTAAATATACCTCAAAACAACAAAAAATAAGGAAGTCCCAGAAGAACGCTTTGTTCTGCTACATGGTATTTCTCAATATTTGAGGAAGATGTGCACAGATGTGAAAGTAATTGGCGACCTCACAGGTTTCATGTTAGCTGACTTCCCCCCGGCTGACATGCTTGAAAATGGGCAGCTTTACATCGCTTTAAATAGTGGGATTTATACAACTTCTGGCAAGTGAGGGACAGATTTTTCTACATGCACACAAGTTTTGTTGACACATCTGTCTTTAAGATTTCACACTGGAAATTAAGCCAGTGATCTCTAATTTGTCACCAGCTGCAGGGTATGCCTACCACTTGGAAATGTCTTATGAGGGCATATCAGATTCTCACCGTTTCCTGCAGGCATGAATTTCTCTTTGGATCCCCTTCTGACGTTCCTGCAGCCTCACTGATAGGCAGTCAGGGAACATCTTGGGTCGGGCTCCCATTCARTGCAAACTGCCTTCACTCAGCTTATCTCAGGTGAAGATCTGCCTGGTTTTTGCTCTCTCAGGGCAATGAGTAGAAACCAGATTGCTTCAGCGTGAGTGTGGGAAGAGGCACAGAAGTCCAGCCAAGTAGAGGGCATCTTTCACAAACTGAGGTCACTGCCCACAGGAATTAGTTGTCCTTGGATCACCGGGCCTGTTGCTATGCGCTTTTCCTTCTGGCGAGCAAATGGGCACTTTTGGCAGTCTGAGCTGCCTGTGAGGAAATATCCATTAAAATTCAGTTAACTTTTTATTTTCCTAGTTGTCAGCTTGCAAATTTTGTTTCAGTGCCTCTTGTTTACAGCTTTGCGCTTTCAGGCTGGCAACAGGACTGCATTAGTGTTCTCCTAGGAGAGGCCAGACAGGAAAAGCACGTGTGTTGCTTGGCTTTAGTATTCAAAGAACAGGCAGGCGCAGGAGCTGTGCATGCTGATTTTTGAGCAGCTCGGGGGTTTTGTGGAAGAATCCAGGAGAGCTCTCCTGAAACCTGTGCTTGTCCTTACAGGCTGGATGTTAGCTGTTACAAAGATGAGGTGCTGGAACAGGTCCCCAGCCAGAGCAGTAAGGGACAAGCAGCCAAACTAAACTAGCCTGAAGTGAGATCATGCTAGCGAATGCCTTCTGGCTCACCTGTTCCTAAATTCAGGTCTGAACAGGGATCTGCCGATAGGAAATGTTGACAGCTCCAGTGATGCTTCAGCAAGCATCTGAGTCAAGAGCAAAGTGCAGAGGCAAAGATTGTAGCTGTGGGCTCTACCAGGGAGCATCTSTGCTTGGTAGCGTGCAAACCTCTTTCTAACAGGTGGCTGACTGTGGGCTATACCCTGTTTGTGGTACACAGGAGCTGGCTTCTGTGCTGAGAAGCTTGCAGCCTAAATCCCAAACTAGCGAGGCGTTAGGCTACCCAGGTACCAGAGCAATGTCAAAAGCACCTGCACTTCCTTCTGCTACTTGGCTTCCCTTCAAAGCTTTCAGCAGCTGTGTGTCTGGCCAGTTTGGAGCTGTAGCTTGGTGATGGGACCACAGAGAGAGCAGCGGTGCCTTGGGTGTAGCTGATGTGTAGAAAGGAGTCTGTCTGGATTCTTGTTGGTGCTGAATGAGGCGCAGGTTTAGCAGGGATCTTATGGGGGCTGCGCGGTTCCCTGCCTGCTCCGTTAGTGCAGGCATCTGCAGTGTTGTCACTGCATRGCCTCCTTACTGCAAGACACTGCTGGTCTACGAGGAGCCCAAAGCAATGTGGGAGTTGTCGCCTGTGCTACCTGAACTACAGGGATCACGGCCTCCAGAAGAACATGTGCAGGCAACAGCAGGGCCTTAAAAATAGCCTGGAAAGAGGAGCTAGACCTGCTCCGAGAGATCCTTCAGCTAGCGCAGGGCCAATCCTGGGGCAGGAGGGCTAGCTTGTACACCTCTGCCAGAACTAGAGCAATGTCCTGAAGCTCCCTTGGGGTGCAGTTACCACTGGCTTCCCCATACGTGCCTCCTGCCAGGAGGAATGGGAGATGCTGCCTTGGCATCCATCATCATCCATGCTGTCCTTCATTTCCTATCCCTGTTTGAATGCCTTTCCTTCAAGCTTACACTCTTGTTTACTGCTGCATTAGCCAGGGGAGCAGAAATGTTCCTGGTGCAGGCGGTGATCTCTGTACTGACATGGAGCTTTTCCAGAGGGAGCTGCAATGTCACGGGTGAGCAGCAGTGGCGGGAGTTGCTTGGTGGAATGTCCCGAATGCCCCCTCCCTCCTCCCCACTCTCTGCTCCTATTTTTGTTTATTACGTCTTGGGGGTTTGTTTCCCACCCACCTCTCTTGAAATACTTTACGGGTCAACTGTCCTTCTGCTGGCTGGAAAACAGAATGTTATTGGATGGTCTCATGTCAACAGGCGACGCATCATGTGCCCTCAGTGCAAGAGCACAGCAAAAGCCCTGCTGCTGAAGATAGAGGTCTGAAAAGGCCCATTTTCCCTTCCCACCACTCCTCCTGCAGCTTCCCACAGAAGGTGCATGGGGTGCTTAGCCTTTCTGATGGTCCTCGTCCGTGTGTATCGCACAGACGTGAAGTAACCGTTCTGTTTCATTTCAGAGCTTTTAGCCAGGAACATCCCTCACCCCAGCTGACATCAGTTAGATGGCTGATCTGGAGCAGCAGACTGCTGTGGCTGGGGGTGCTCCTATGCAGTTATAAATAGCATGTGCTACTGAGTGCTTTGCAGGTTAGAGAAAGGCAGTTTAGGGGAATGAGCCTTCAGAATGAAAGGTGATGAAGTTTGCAATGGGCCTTAGCTCCTTTGGGCTCTCCTCGAAATAGCTCTGGATCTCCTTTGTTCCTGTTCCTCTTGGAAATGCGTGACCTGTACCTTGTTCTGGTTTTGTATTATGGTGAGCAGCCATACCCGAGGATGCAAGGCAGTAGGTACTTAGTCACTGGGTCCTTTTGGAGTCAAGCATGACTGGTGAAAGTGACAGCCAATTTTTTAAACGTGCTGATTTTGCCATATTGATAAGTTAATGGGAAACTGGCTTGACATAGCTAGAAAATGAATTATGAGCTAGTAGTTGCCTTCAGGTTGTTTCCCACAGATGAAGGTAACTGGCCCCTTGTAGCCACTGCAGAACGATCACAGGCTGAACTGGCAGACAGCCGCCCTGGCCTCCCTTGTCCCGCAGGGACACAGCTCGGGTGTTTAGGACTGGAGTGTCTGACGCTCCTCTGCGCTGTCTCCACCAAAGCTCCGATGAGTCAGAAATGCCCTGCTGCGTTCAGGCTTGTGTTGACAAAACACACTGTGGGGAAGAATGACTTTTCTAAAGAAAATGGAATATTTCATGTATTATTATTACTATTATTATTAAGAGGAATATTGGTTTAGTAAATCTGTATGGGGAGAAGTGCTGGACGAATTGGTTGGTGGGAGAAGAATGAAGTGTTTTCTCAGCAATCAATGCTAGCTATTAAAGATTGTCTGTGTCCCTTGGCACATACCCCGGGAAAGGAAAAGGAACTTAGTTCAGGTTTTTCACGTGACCTTGTGTCCTGAATCACCAGATCCATCAAAACCCATGGGAATCTTTTCTGTGGACTGGAGTTGGCACTGGGTTAGTCCCAGTAAGTGGCAGCTTGTGGCTGACTCCTGCGGGACTCGTCTCTCTTTACCACCTCTCACTTAGCAGCTCCCTCTGGCAGCCTCTGCAAAATCCAAAGCAGAATTTGTGCTGGTTTTCCTGGAACGGCTCTTCTGGTAGTTGTGGGACTAAAACACTCTCACCTCCTCTTTCTCCTCCCAAATTTATTTCCAAGAGGCCTTGTCATCTGTCATGGACCCAGCTATGTAAACCTGACTCCGCTGGCTGAACCCTGAGCTGGCCCCATTTCCAGGAAAGCTGGTGGTGCTGCAGATCACCCTGTGCCTGTTTCTCCCTGCAGAGCCTTTCTGCTCTCAGCACTGGTGTAAGTGAGCCAGCAAGTCCAGAAGGATCACAGCTGCCCTTCAAGCAGAATAACCTGGAACTGCTTATGAATAATCTGTGTATGTGTATACACACATGTATAAAATATAAAAATGGTTCAAAGAAGGAAATTGCTAACTAGCAATAAATCTTGTTTTGTCCCCTTTTTCTCCCCTGATTCCCCTGCCACTCAGCTGTGTAACGGTGATAGAGCAGGCAGCTGCAGTGTCCATCCTCAAATATTGGGACAGTCTGTTTCTTGGCATAGTTGGGACTTGGCTGTTTTGTTTTCCTTAAGCAATTTCCAGCTCAGATTTTAGCTCTAATATTAGTCATTAGCTCAACTTAATTGCAGTTGTTATCAGTATTATTATTAAATATTTCTTTCTGCACACTAATATGTGAAGTCTGAAAGCATCTTTCTCTAAGCACCATCTGTTGGGTCACCCCCCCAGCAGGGCTTTGCACACAGAGTGCATCTCTGCACAGTTGCGTGCTCAACACTCACCCGCATTTGGGTTTTTAGCTAAGCCAGCAACTCCCTGCAATGCAATCAGYGCAGCGGACTTTCCTAGGGTCATGTGACCAAGGTGCTGGACTGGGGTTTATTCAGGTTTTGGCTCTGTTGCAGGTTCTTTGTGTGCCTTTCAGCCCTTGTCAGATGTGAGGGTGTCTTAGGGAGTGTTATGAAGTACTTCCATGTTATAAAATCTCATTTTGGTGTAAGGCTGACTTCCTTCGTGTTAGGAAGGATGTTGAACCATGCAGCTACTAGGGCTGAATGGCTTACTGCTGATCGAGTAAGGAAGATCAGAATTAGGCTGCTATACATTGCTCCAGGACAGAGCAGAAGACTGGGATCATAGTGCTGAAAATCTCTTCAGAAAGGGGAGCTTGGATCTTCTGCTAAGTCACTACCTCACAGTGCCTAAAATCCTGACCCCAGAGTCCATGGTTATACTCCAYGGTCTGGTTCTGTGCTTGCTGGAGCTACTGGTGGTGGTGGCTTTCCGAATGCAGAATCGCATTCCCATGCTGTGCTGATGGAAAACACCCTGCTGTAGCACGTGTCTTGCAAAAGAATGGCCTGTGTCAAAATAGTGCTGAGGGTGTTGCTCTTATCTCTATTTATCAACCTAGGTCTAACTCGGCTTCTTCTGTTCTACTACCTCCTTTCTGCAGTTGCAAGACTGGGTGGGGAGGACAGCAAAGTGGGAGGCTTTCAAGTTGACTTGAACGGATAGGCTCTTTTCATCTTTGTCCAGGAATTGAACTTCAGTTTGATTGGAAAGAAGTCCTCATTTTTGAGAGCATGGCTGCTTTCCCCTGATCTCCTTACTGCTCTTCATATTCCCTATGTCCCTGGGAGTACGATGATTGCCTGGTACCCAGGGGATTTAGCCTTGCATCTCACCCTGGCTAGGAGACAAGCCTGGAGGCAGCAGTCAGTGTGTGCAAAGGGCAGCATGCTGGGTGTTGAGGTTTTGGCTTGGGCTGATGTTTTTGTTTTCGTTCTGGTTTTCCCCCCGCATCCCTTCTTCCCTTCCCCACTGCAGAGCCCTGATGTTCTTGCCAGATTGGGTTCCTAGTGACCATGAGATAATGGGCTTAGATGCCTTCCTTTAGCACAGACAGATGTCTTCTCTCTCCAACCCCAGCTGGGTCACTGTGTGAAAGTGTAAAGCACGCATGCCTCTTGAATCCTGCTTGCCATCAGGGCCTGTTTTAATGCTGTGGAGATGCACCCGGTGGAGGGAATGATGCACCAAAGTCTCTTCAGGTGTCTCTGAGTCACTCCTTCCCTAATGGAGCATGGCAAACTAAATCCTAGTCAAGATGATGATCTTGACTCAACTGCCTCAAAATGCCTGTCTCTCTTCCCTCTGCCTAAATGGGGCTATAGGGCAGCGGGTTTGGATTGGGAAGGATGTTCAAGCAGTGCTGAGAGAACACAGCAACTCTGAAAAAAACATAGGAAAACTCTACTTCCATTTTGCTCGCCTGAAATGTGGCTGAGATTGTCAAGAGAGCTGTTGACAACTGATTAGCTGGAAAGCACCAGTGTTTCTGCTTACTGACAGGTGACTTGCTTCAAGTCAGAATAAAAGATGCTTGCTAGAAAAGTTTTAGTGGAAGGTATTTTGGAGTGGGTTTAGCCACAAGCTCAAAGCTGTTAAAGCAGTGCCCTTGTTTTCTGTGTTAGTTTTTCTTTTTACCAGTCCTGCATTGATCAGTGAAGTAGGATATACTGAAGAAGATACATATGGTCTTCCTGGATTTTATATAATGTGTAAGATGAGGGAAGCCTATCACAGTGAGCAAGTGTGAGGGCCAACAGCAAATTTCCATGACTTGTGTGACACTGTCCATTATAGCCTTTCACCTTGAGTTATGTCAGCAGGTGGAAGAAACCTCTGAGTAAAGCTGGACAAGGCTTTTCTGTACCTGATTTTGTTAAGAAGGTTGTTTTGACTAGCACTTGACAATGCATTTCTTTCTCTTGTTGCAGGTGAGGCTGGTGCCAATATCATTCGAGTGTCAAAAGAAGCACGGAAGAGGTTCTTGGGCCCACTCCACCCTTCTTTCAACTTGGTGAAGATCATTCGGATCTGCCTGTCCAAGACTGTGCCAGAGAATGGGCATGAGGTAGCAGCAGGACGCTTGGGCATCTCCCTCACACGGGTCTCTGATGGAGAAAATGTGATACTGTCAGACTTCAAGTCCAAGGAGGAGCTGATCCAGGTGAATGGGAACATACAGCAGAGGGCTGTGGTGGAGCTGCAAGCTGTTTTGTTTTGCCTCGGTCTCCAAGTGTCCTTAGTAATGGAATATAATTGTCAGCATGTGCCGTGTGGTACTCTGGGAAGAGTAATGGGTTCAGTAGGCTTTGAACTGATTCTTAATCAAAGGGTTTTACATGCTSGATCTCTTTCTCCCTCAGGCCTGTGTCTGCAGCACTTTTATCCCCGTCTATTGTGGACTGATACCTCCAACCTTACGTGGAGTGGTAAGTAAGACTCTAAGATATTCCTTCATTAAATCATGTGCTAATGACTGAGAAGTCAGAAATGCTGGTGCTCAATTTTGACAGTCCTATTGCCTGCCCGCTGGCAGTAATTAGCCTGAAGAGGCACAAGAAATCTCCAGCTTCAACAACGCAGCATCTCTGCTGTTAACTGACAAGACTCGGCTTTTTGAAACATGAGGCTTGGCATTCTTAATTGGATGTACCTTCTTTTCAGTGCTGCCTGCAGTTGGCTGAAAACTTCCTGGAGACCTGAGGACTTAACAGAATAGTTGTTGGTCTCTGGAAAATGTTTAGAGAAGTGAAGGCTGGGGGCAGGAACTTTTCATTGGCAAATAGTACTTAAGGACTTACTGCAGAGCCACAGACTGCTGCASGAGGGTGGTGGTGCAGGATTATGAGTGTTGGCGATGACAGGGAAGGATAACTCCCTAATCAGCTACACGGGGAAGGGTGAGGGGGTCTTGCAGTGCTCATTCAGTTCTCTAACAAACACTGCTGAATTCCTGAGCCTATAGTGTCGCAAGGCATGGAGCTCCCAAAGCTAATTATGTACTAGGGTTTTCTTTAAGCCTCCCCCTCCTTTTCCTCAGTCTTTGTTTTTGCTCTCAGTACCTATGTTTGCATTACCTTGTTGCTACCATTTGTTTTCAACATTGTTATGCTGCTGTCTYCCACGCAGGCACTGTTGTTCTGGGTGGACAGTGCTTTTTCCACACCTATAGGCTGCCTCCTTAAGCACGTGTTGATCTCTCTTCCATGTTTGTGCCTAATAGTTCTGCTGCTGTCCACGGAGGATGCCAGACAAATTTCTTTTCCTATTCTGCTGTGATGTGTTTGCACCATCTCTGCCATGGGCAGTTCTCTCTTGGCTTGTTTTGTCCTCTGCATCTTGTGTGCAGCAACTGGTTTGCTATTTTCTTCTGTACTCTCCTGTCAGGAGTGGATACCAATTTGGGCAAGTGATGACCGTTTTAGCAGATGGTTCTCCTAGCTCTTTGGTACAACACTCTCTAGCACTGAGGCTCCAAACCTCTGTGCATATGAAAAGAGCTCAGATCATCCCAGGATAGAAATCACTAAATGTAGTCCATCTCCCATATGCCTGGGACTCTCTGCAAAGAGGTGCTGATACCAGATCTCTCTTCCATGAAGTTCTTATCCTTCCTACTGAGAGTAGTGCTCTGCTGCCTGACAGAGCTGTCTTTAAATGGTACCTGCTGCTCTTTAACTTCCTCTCCAGGACTGTCTGGAGTGAGCTCTCCTTTCTATGTTGGCAGGCTCCAAATGCAAGTGTCTGCAAAGTACACAGAACTGGAACAAGTGCTGGAGTGTCTCTGCATATTGCAGTTGTGCTTGAGGGCCTCAGTTGAGCTTGGACTCCCCTTCTGCTACACAAGCTAATGCACACATTAAAAGGCAGTCTGTTTGCAAACTAACTAGTCAAAAGGGAACTGTTAACCTACATATGCCTTGGTTTCCCCTCGAGGGACCTGGCCAAGATGCCACAGTCTGCCAGAGCAGGGCATTGAATCTGTTCCCACTGCTCCCTGTATCCTAAAAGTGAGGTCAGTTTTGCTTCTGCATAATTTATAGCTTGTCTGTTTTTGTCTTGTGCAAGCATGGTAGACAGGGAAGTAATCTAGAGCAAACATGACTAGAGGAAATGTTTTCAGAGAAGTGACAAAATTGGTAATGTCTGGGTGTTTGCTCAACAGCTGCGGGCTGGGTTTCTGTCCCACAGCTGGTGGGAACGTAGTGGTGGCTCTTGCGTGAGACCTCTTGGGGGCCAGTTGAGGTCAGCCTGGCTCAGGAAAAATCCCTTCTTCTCAACCGCATACGTCATCAGGGTTTCTGAAATTTGCAGCTGCCCAGGCGCACCAAGGGATGATCTCCCATGTCAACACTCCCTATGGGAAAAGAGGGGAAAAAAAAGAACGTGATGAGAAAATTAATTCTTCTCTCTCCCCCAGAAAATAATGGCCCCTTCCTCCTTTGAGGGAGGGGCTGGTGAGGGGAGAGGCTGAACTAGGTTGGGTGTGAGACTAGGAAAAGGCTTTGAAACTGGACTGTATAGCTCCTAGCACTCCTGCAGTTACTGTATTCACCACAGGACAGACTGACAGGCTAACTCAAAGCACGAGAAAGTTTTCATGGCATTTGAAAGGTTTGTGTGCAAGGTAAAATCGGTACCCAAATCCTGCCTTCCTCCTAATCTTTTTCCAGTGTTCGCTTCTCTGAGTTCTGGTAGCCCTACGAAGGGGAGGATGAAGATGGTGTGTGTGTGTGAACCCTTCTTTCTAATGACATCTGTACACTCGTGCTGCCACCCTCAGGGAAACTTATGCTTCTGCATCCTGGCCATAAAATGTGCATTGTCTTAGATAAGCCGCAAAAACGCTTATCTCCATCTTCTATAACCAAAGTGGTTGTCTGGCACTTGTGCTGCTTGCATTGCTCTGTCCTCTTCCCACTGCACCTGTCCTGGTCTCTTCCCTGCACTGGGAGTCAGCCAGACTTCTCCAGCTGGGTCCCTGAGCCCAAGAGCCTGTGAGCTCTTCCCTGGGCTCACAGGAGCTGATCGAAGAGGTCTCTGCCTGTCTGCCTTCGAGAGCAAGAGAGAACAAAGCACAAAGCATCCTCTGATCTAAATGCACAGCATTTTTCTAGGCATCGTGCAGCGAAAGACCAATGCCAGTTACCGGTCTGCCTGTGAGAAAAAGCAAAGCAGGGGGCAGAATGAAGCGCCGCCTCTTGCCATCAGCATTCCCCTGCTTTGCCTGGGTTCAGCCTCCGCCAGCTTTGCCTTGTGCCTGTTCAGCTCTTCACCCACCAGAGTGAGCTGGAAGATGGGTTCCTCTTTGACCTTGGTACAGCTGCTACTGAACAGGAACATGAGGAAATACTTTTTTACTGTGAGGGTGACAGAGCACTGGMACAGGTTGCCCAGAGAGGTTGCAGAGTCTCCTTCTCTGGAGATATTCAAAACACGCCTGGATGCAATCCTGTGCAATGTGCTCTAGGTGACCCTGCTTGAGCAGGGGGGTTGGACTAGATGATCTCCAGAGGTCCCTTCCAACCTCAGCGATTCTGTGATTCTGTGAAGGGACTGTGCAAGCTCATTCCCTTTTCGACCATCCAAAGGGAAGGGTTTCAGGCAGAAAATGGAAGGATCAACCCTGCTGTAAAACTGGTAGGACTCTTCTGTGGCAGGGATTCGCAGGAGCCAGAGTTGTTGGCCTGCAAGGGTCTCAGGCTTGCTGCTCTTTCAGCCTGGCCCGTGACCCCTTCCTTTTTATCTTCTGCATGTTGCTTGCTCTGCCAAAGGCCTGTGATAGGGATTGTCTTGCTCAGCTCCTTGTGCAGTTATGGTACTGTAAAGAATTCTTTGAACTGAGTACATGCTACCAGGGTTGTCCTTCCTGCAAGGATAACACAAATGTATTTATGGTACATGTGTACAGAACATTCTCTGATAAGAAGGTGCCTGCCTGACAAAACCCAAGTCCCTTGTACTCTGTTATCATGCCAAAGCAAGTGGATTCCAAATGCGTATGCACGTGTTGGGACTGCTGCTTGATAAGCCTGCTAGCAACAAATCAGCTGCTTTTGTTCTTCATTAACAAACTGTCCTCTAGTGAGACCTGTGTCTGAGCTCTTTAATTTTAAAAACAAGTCAAGAATGGTTTATTTGAATGGCTCAGTGTCACAGTGTGGCAGCTTAGACTGGTGCTAATTTGCACTGTCAGTGGTTGTTGGGGTGTCATTATTTAATTGGATAGTGAATTATGCCTTTCTCACTGAGAACGCTGGTGACCAAAATGACAATCCTAGGGAGAAAAGCACATAACAAAAAGAGGATACAGACAACACAGCTGTGGTATCACTGCTTTTAACTCCTCCAGTGCTGGTGGATGTTCTCCCTAGTCTTCCTAAGTTGTTGGCACAAACATGAACAGGGACACTGAGAAAAGAAAACCTGCTTAATCAGTTACATGAATGAAGGTGCTTTATTTGTCTTTATTTCAGAGATACGTAGATGGAGGGATTTCTGATAACTTGCCACGCTATGAGCTGAAGAACACAATCACGGTGTCTCCATTTTCAGGAGAGAGCGATATCTGTCCACGGGACAGTTCCACAAACATGCATGAGCTCAGAGTCACCAATACAAGCATCCAGTTTAACCTTCGCAACCTCTATCGCCTTTCCAAGGCCCTGTTTCCTCCAGAGCCACAGGTGAGATTCCTGGCAGTGCCAAGATTTAGGGACAGTAGATAGACACTGACTGTACAGTGCAGTTCAACAAAAGAAGATTCTAGACGCTACACTATTTTTGTATCTCTTGGTTGTCTGTTTTTTTCACCTTGACATTAGCAGCCCGGTGACTTGGCAAACCTTGACCATCTGCACAAAGTTGTATAGATGGCTTGGTTTTCTTTTACTACTGGAAGATCTGGAATTTAGGTGCTAGCAGTTGCTTGGAAAATATTGCCATGTGGCTCTCTCTAAATTGGCACTTGCTAGGAAGCCAGCCCTGCTTCTAAACAAGGATGTATAAGGTCTCAGAACCAATGTGCTCTCAGGTTTCTTAAGGTCAGGTGGGAGCTGCCAGCCTGAAGCCAGTGACAGTCTCCTAAAAAGTGCTAGTAGAGCAGGTGGCACTCTGAACAGTTTTGCGTGCTTCTCCTTCTGAGAAATGCAAATTCAGCATTAGAAAGCCCTGGCGCTGGAGCATAATTAGCATGTGTCCACGTGCTGAATCACTTGGACCCAAGTTTCTCCCTGCCCCTCCCTGGTCTTAGCCAGCTTTATCTGCAAACATACTGTGGCCCTTCCTGGCATCCGCTGGAAAGTTTTCTGTGTTGGCTGCTCCTCCAGGTGGCTTGCTAAAGGCTGCCCACAGTAACCTTGGCTCTAGATGGGCAAATGCCCAAATCTAAGCCCATCCATATGTAGGATCTGTGCATTCCAACCCGAATTATCCTGTGATTCTCTTATCAAAGGAATTTGTATTATGCCTCCCATTCCTGCTCAAAGCCTGGGAAGGGCTGGCAAGCTTGAACCTTGTGCTTGGTGTGGCTCGGGAGTGAGGAGAATTCCTCTAAAGCCAGCCTTGAATCAGGTGTTTGCTCTGCTCAGCCAGACCCTCTCCAGATGACTTGTGCTCTTTCCACAGGTGCTGCGGGATATGTGCAAGCAGGGCTATCGGGATGCGCTGCACTTCCTGAAGAAGAATGGTAAGGCACTGGGTGTTTGTACAGAGCCTGCTCTGACTTGCTTAATCCCTTCTGTGGCAGGCTTGGGGGCCTAGCCTTGGGGGTAGTTGGTGGTGTGTAGGAAAGGTGGAAGGACAGAACTGATCTGGGGTGTGTGGGAGTGAGAGTTGCACCTCTGATGTGGGAATATGGAAGTTCTAAAAATAAGTAGATTTTAGCACTTCAGGAAGCAGAAGTGGAGCAGACACCTTTCCCATACAGAGTGATACAGAAGGACTCTAACGGCTCTGAGACCAGAACCAGGGTGGCTTTGGCACAACCGGGCAAGGAGGCTACTTAGCCCACCACGCTCTGTGTCACACCAACACAGTTGTCGGGCACCAGTGCCTTTTGGAGCTCATGCGAATAGCCTGCTCCTTTTTAGGTGCAACTAGAGCATGTTGAAGGTGGCGCAGCACTGCCGAGTGCAGGCAGGCCCTCAGCAGCCCACAGGGCTTGGCCATATGACGCTCCTGCTTCCCTCCTTTTTTTGTGCTGGACTTTCTTGTCTCCTGCAGCTGTTGTAGCATGCTGTGTGTGCCTGGTGCCACCTAGTGTCAATCTATAGCAGATTAAGCACGCTCGTTTGCTCTGTGCTGCAGTACCTTACTGGGATAAGGGCAGTCATGCAGCTGTGTTTGTAGATTAAGCTACAGAAGGGAAATCCTGCCTGAAAATTTGATACTTAATGGCAGAATACGTAGCAATTAAACGTTGCCAAACAGCACCCTGCAGTGTTTATAGGGGAGATGTTAGAATTTCTGGCAGGGGAAGACAGGTTGACATTAAAGCAGCCCAGGTTTCCGCATGTTGTGGCAAACATCACAATAGATATAACCTAAACAGGCTGGGGGTGATGTCTGTCTGGCTGAGGAGTGTGTTAGGGTGAAGCAAGGCCTAACACTCCAAAGGCCAGGCAGGCAGGGCAGCTAGCTTGCATCGTCCTGACCGTATGACTTCTCTCTCAGGTCTCCTTCATCGTCCGAGTCCTGCCCGTCCTCTCCTTGCCATAGAAGCTCCCCCAGGAGAGAAGAAAGAGGGAGAAACAGAAGCTGAGGACCAGCTGGAGGACAATGCTGCCCTTGCTGTTGTTGAAGAGCACATCTTTGAACACTTGCCTCCTAGACTGAACCAAGGTATGGTCCCAAGGGAGAGAGTCCAGGCAGTCTTCTTGTGCTTCCTGGCCCACAGGGGGTTGCTGGGATGGGGGTTTTGTTTGTGACCGTGCTTGCTTGTATCCCATTCCCCTGGGATTGAGCCAGCACCAACCGGTGCTTAACTGGAGTCTGAGCCTCTTAGATAAAGGTGTGGCTTGGCCTGTGGAGGCAGAGCTGCAAGAGGATCACTTATTTGACTCTGTCCTGCCTGGGAAGGAAAGGAGAGGATTTTGATGCTTGTTCCTTTGGGAGCCTGATAAAACTAAAAGCTGCTGCTCCTCAGCTGTGCTCAGAAAATGATTCCCCTGAGCAAGACTTCCTTAAGAATTGGAGGTGGAGAGGAGAGATCACAAGGCTGGATAACTCCAAGGATACGTGAGGGAAAGGAATAGTCCTGCTGAGAGGATTCAGCCACATTCTCTTCTGTCTTCAGCTCTTATGGAGGCTTGCGCTGAAAGAAGAGGGTTTTTGACTGGTATCTCCAACATGCTGCCTATACGTGTGGCCACTGCAATGATGGTCCCCTACATGCTGCCTCTGGAGTCTGCCATTTCCTTCACGGTCAGGTAGGCCTTCAGCTGGGTCCCTTGGTGGCTTTCTTTCCAGTGCAACCAAGTGTTTGGTATAGCTGGTGGAACATGAATGGAGAGAGGAGTAGGATCCTTTCTAACTCTGCAGTGCAGAGTTCCTGGCAAAAGTGTTCATGCCAGTTATGAGCCACATGAAAAGAATATTCCCACCTCCCCATGTCACTCGGCTACAGCCAATACTTCCAGCTTGAAGAAAGATGGTTGCCTACTGGAACTTGTCCTAGAGACTGATAAGCTTCAGAGCCTGGAGGAAAAACTTCTGAACTGAGAGCGTGGAGATGAAAGTAGGAACAACAAAAGAGGCATTGTTCCTCTGGGGTGAGGGATAGAGTAGTCCTAGCCATCTACAGCTCTACATTGTACAGCTGGGAAGGCAGGTCCATCAGAGACTTGTTCTTAATACAAGGTACCCTGTGAAAAGTTTCTGGAAGGAGGCAGTATGTGGTAGAAGGGGTTAGAGGAAAAATATCTTTGTTTTGTACCTGCACCTTCCATATTCTCCATCCTTTTCAGATTTGAAAGATAAGTCCTGGGCTGTTTTCCTCCTTCACAGCTGCTCCCCCTCAGTTCTATGAATGGTGGTGGAAAGGCCTCTTACTGCACTTGTCACTAAAAATAATGAGTAACTATTCATAGGAGGCAAAACTAGGTCTCTTTTTATTGAAAGAAAAAGAAGTGTTAACACTTAACCATTGCCTAGAACATACTTCACTCCTCTCCCCCAGCAACTCTCATCTTGGCCCACTGGACAGGGAGTAAAGGTCTAGTAATTCTGGTCCCTCCTATCCTTTCTGTGGTCCAACTAATGGTTGTATCCTGTCTTCCAGGTTGCTGGAATGGCTACCAGATATCCCTGAGGATATCAGATGGATGAGGGAGCAGATGACTGAAATCTGCAACTACCTTGTGAAGAAAGCCAAAAAGAAACTGGGCAGCCATCTTTCAGCCAGGTATGGCTGCTCTCCTCCACTGCACTGTTCTGGAGGAGGGCTTCATTTCCCCTTCTGTCCTTCACTTCTACAGAATCTACTCAATTAGAGCAAAGCAACTAAGGCACAAATCAGATGGAAGGATTTACTGCCCAACTTAAAATGTTAATCTGGTTCATGGTCTTTTGGCCTTCTTAACTGTTGGATGGACTCAGTACGCGATCCTCTTCCTTCCTCCCAGGGAGACCCTGTAATGAAGCTGTTTATTACCAAAGCAATAGGGCAGAAGATGCAGGTATAATTAAAACGTTATGCTAGCTCCTTTGTAGAAGACARGTGCTTGTCTGTGTGGTGTTTGCCAGCCCAGGATCCCTTAAAAGTTCCTTCTCAAGGGTACTTGAGTTCAAATGACCTTTTTTGCTTAGGATTGTAGGCCTGGTTTGGGCTGCAGAGGCAACGTGGTGGCCAGGAGGCATCAGATGGGTTCCACATGCGGCAGAGTGCTTTGGCTGTGCATGTGTGCCTTGGCTCTGGCCTGTGCTTCTGAACTGAACTCCCTGCTGTAGGCCGTAGCTTGAGGCTGAGGCAAGATTGTATTACATAGATCAGAATAGGAAACTCTGTATTAAAGTAGTAGTCAGAGGTCCTAGCTGTGATCAGGATCCTAGTACGAGGGATGATTCTTACCACAAGAGCTCATGGTTTGAATAATCAAGAGATGTGAAGGGGAAAATGGGCATACAGAGAAGGGATCCTTAAAATCATGCAGCCGGTTAGTGACAGAAGAAAAGCACTCTGTGGTTTCTGAAGCTCTGATCTGGTGAAGCTTTCCCTGTACTGACTCCTTGCATGTGTTTGCCTTTCAGGCTTTACTATCACCTTGAGCTTGGAGGGACCCAGAGCCTGCCAATTTCTTCAGCAGCTGCGTGTGGTGAAGCACTACCCATGTGGATGAGAAGTAACCGTTCCCTGTCCGATGTCATGCTGAAGTGGGAGGAGTACCAGCGCCAGCTCATGCTGGGCTTACTCTGCATCAATGTGGACATGCAGGCCTCCCTCTTCCCTCAGGAAGGGTTTCAGATAAAGCTTCCACCTCTAGACTATGCAAAAGAGTGCCTGCCACTCTTCTGAGCCTGCTGCCGTGAGGGAATGGATGTGGGTGGGAAGGGGAGCAGACGTAGGGTGGGACCAGTCTCATCCCCTGGCAGCCTGCTGCCCTGTGCTCATGAATATGCTGCAAAGGGGATTTCCCAGGTATGGAGACTGGTGGAAATGACTGTAGCCATTTGTTGCCCACTGGGCCTGGCAAGGGGTCTCTGTATTCAAAGAAACCATGTGCAGGCACCTTGCTTTAGACTTTTGCCTGGCCATTTCCCGTGGCCAAGCTGATGCTGACCCAGCTGGGYTCTCCCAAATAATGCACTTTGAATTGCCGTTAAGTTTTTACCACCAAATAATCAGGATGTAGCTGATACTCTGGAGTTCATATAGCTTTAGCTTTCTCCGGTTTTTAGAGCTCACGAGTCTTGTTTTTTAAATCATCTGATGTCATTTAGCTCTTTATGCTACTGAAAGATGAAGTAGCCTCTATTGCCAAACCAATTTTCCTCTTTGCTTCCAAACTTCCTCTTGACTTTTTTCTTTGCTGCAGTCAGATCCTTTCCTGTGTCCCTAAACTGCATCCCCACTGGAAGCCAGAGCCGGTCCTGCTGCAGTCCACACTGGAACTGCAGAAATGTAGGAAAATTATGCATTTACCTTGATTAATGTTGTGGTCTCTCCCTAAGTGACTTTTGTCCTTGATGGAACTTTTGCAGTCTGAACTGAGTGTTAAATCGTTGAGCTTATTTTAAAGAACTAGGTTAGACTAAGCTATTTTATTTTTGGTTTTCCAGAGAAACGCATTGAGTTTGAGGCCCCATTCCTGTCAGTGTGAATGGAGTTAGTGTGGGGTTGCTTTGGAAGAGCTCAACTTGGCTCTCCAAGGATTGGCCTAGCAGCTGACATGGGGAAAGGAATGTGAAGTGTCTGTAGGAAGGTGAGATTGTGTGGGGCATGTTATTTTTGAGAGGCTTGTGGTGACGCATCACAGCAAGTGCAGGGAAGGGGCTGCCTCTGACAGGGGTCAGGCTTTGCCCCTTGAGGGACCACACAACTGAAGGAAATTCCAAGTGGGTACCACGGCAGGGGACTCCTGCTGACCTGGGGCTCTAGTCTACTTTGTGCTTGGAAGAATTTGGACACTGAGGTTTGGGGACGACAGGGGTGTAGGCTTCCGGCTCCGTCAGCCCCACGGCATGCCTGTCTTGCACTGTGGCTCGCAAGTCGTACCGTGATGCAGCTGGCAATAGCAGGAGCATCAGTGCATGCAGAGCCCTCTTGGAGCTGGCTACATTTGTCTTCTCTCTTCAAAGACCAGAGCTGGTGGGTCTATAGCAGGGCAGGACTCTGCCTTATAAATTACTGCCTTCTCAGTGGCAGTCTAGTTGCGACTTGCTGTGTAGAAACATACTTTCTGATCTCCCCAGGGTGAGGCCTGGCTTCCTGTGGGGACTGCACATACTTAAGCTTAAGTCCTTGCACTGGAACACAAAACTAACTCCTGGTATCTCTTTTTCTGCAGCTTGCCTAGCTGCATGAAGCATCTTCTACCTCTCCTAGCACAAACAGCGTGCAGCTGGCCAAAGCAAATGCATGCTGTGTTTGCTGGGGAGCAGGATGGGGTGTCTGAAGCTGATATGTGTAGGCAAGTGATCTGTGATAGACTCGCAATTGCCCCTTTGGTTTAGAAAGGGAAAATATCCCCAGAAATTCTACTGATGGCTGGAGAAAGAGTAGTGAGTCTATTTGATCACACCTGCAACAGCAGGTCACCAAGTGCGGAAGAGAAAAATTTGGAGGATTCTGAAACCAGAAGTTAGGAATATTGGATTATAAAACAAGTCAATCTTAAAGATGTAACGCTGTCTAAAGCCTGCAGAAGGAGCTCACTGCTAGATGGATGTAACTGTAGTCTAGGTGAACTAGCAACAAGCTGCTGTCAGTTTTCTGGCAGCAGGATAAATTTGATGAAACTTGGCATCAAAAAGGGGAATTTATTTTGTGGTTTGGTGTGGGCTCCCCCCCCCCCCCCACACACACTGCTCTGGGCTGCCTTCTTTGGGGGAATGGGACATGCACTTCTGCTTAGCTTGCCAAATGGTATCTCTGCTCCTCATGCACACAGAACAACTGGCAAGAACATGCAGGTATTTAGTGGCATAAAATGAAGGGATTTCATCCAGAAGCAAAACATCTGTGAGGGGCAGAGCCAGGAGATGGGAAAATCTTGTGCTTAGAAGCTACTACCCTCTTGACCCTGCCTTGTTTGTTTTAACATATGGGTGGAGAGAATGAGGCAATTTTTTTTTTTATCCCTTCTTCCTGGACTGGTGAAACCACTGAGTGATTATGTAAACCACTAAACTATGAAATAAAACTCTCTTGGTAATAGAATGTGCTAAGAAATCACAGCTTGGCACGCTTGTCCTCTGCATCCCCTCTCTTTTCTTGCCTTTCATCAGAACCAAATGGCCTGGTGCCACCCTCTCCCAGTGCTCTGATCCAGAAGGCTTGCTGGTTCTGGTCCATCCATTTTAACAGAATAACTGCTGTGGCTAGTGAAAAACCTGAGTGCTGTTCTTTATTTAACCTCATCTATCTTTAGTTTCTTATATTAACCTCACAAAGAAAAGCTTTTGTACACTTCAGACTGTAACCACAAACCAAAGCCAGGCTTTAAATGCAAAGGGCCAATTCTTCAGAGAGGAAACTCCTGCTTTCCCTATGCTAATTTGCAGGGTGTGAACAGGTAGTGGGAAAGCACCCCTCTGCATTAACACTTTCTTTGCCTGTATTTATTCCCCAGGTAGCACAATGACTGTTGTGATAGCTAGCTGACTTATATAATTTTTTTTTTTTAAATGTGTGTGATCAAAGAACAGTAGGTCTGTCAAAAAAAGTAATACTCCAGACTACCTACCTCCTCCTCTTTAAGAGAAGTTTCAAGCACCTGCTTGACATTCTTGCTGTTCATTCATCACAGTTCACAAAGGATGAGGAGAGTAGGAAAGATCTAGCCCAGCAGATGCAGAAAAAGGCCTGTGGTTGCTTTTGAAGAACGGCTTTTGATTAGGCAGGGCTGCTTTGTCTGGATCAGACCCCGTTTCTCTGAAATCCCTGGAAACCTCTTGACAGACTCTGGATTGGACCTAGAAGGGTGTATCAAGATGATGCTATCTGGAATTCTTCTCCAAGCCTTTGTGTGTTGGCCTCAGGGCATGTGTTAGCTGCTGGGCGGCAGCTACTAATTAAAACACATTTATCAGGTTTATAGGAACAAGGTGATCATCCATAGTGGTCTGTTCCTTCTTTGGTGGAATGTGTGGCTGGGCAGCCCAGTGGGTACTTGTCAGGGCCTGGCTGCTCTCTGGTATATGTTGTTTGAGAGCTCAGGTTCCTGGACCAAAAGTTCATCTTGCAGTCCTTGTCCAAAAGCCCCCATGACATTCACTTGAACTCCTCAAGGGTCCCAACCCTTGCAGTTTCCCCTGCTTTACATAGAGGGTCTCTGCATTCAGGAATCCACTTTTTTTTTTCTCCCTCCTTCCTGTGATACAGATATTACTTGCTGCTTTTAACAAGGCTAATGGTGAACTTTTTGTGCATCTAACCAGCTCTTAACCTGTGCAACACTGCAGAGCTGTTTCATGTGCGCAATGGTGTGCATCTCCGGCATGCTCTGTAAGCCACAATGAATGTATGGTATGTTGGGTTTGGTTTGCTGCCTGCCCTACTGCTAATATTATTGCAAGCTGATTTTTTTTCAAGGGGGAGGAAGAAATACCCAACTTCTGACCAGTCTTTATAAGACCTAAGAATTGCTTTCTCATGACTTTGGGAGGACTGTGTATCTGCAGCTCTAAGACCAGGGAATAAATGAGGACTTGCGCTCTCTCAGCACTGGGGTGTCCCCAGTATATATCCTATATTCCCCATTACTTTGTCCTTTTTTAATTATTATTTTTTTTATGAATCTAGTAATCCGATGATGAAGCTTTCACCCCTTCCCTAGAGAGGAGAACTTTCACTAAAGGAGTTGTGGGAGAAATACCCGAAACTAATGGGGTTTTCTTTTGTTTTTATGCTGCACTGCCCAGTCTTAGGGGTCCATTTCTGCTAGATGTACGGTAGAAGTGGTGGCAGGGATGCATGTTGCCAAAGTCAGAGGACCTTGCCAACATGGTTCTTAAGCACTTTTTTCCTTCCCCTTTTCTCCCTGTAAATCAATGAGAACAGACCATCTCACCTGGCTCCTACATCAGCCAGTTTGTGCCAAACTCTCCCTGTGCCTTTACGGTGGGCTGTGGCCTGCCTGCCCTGTGGTGTCCGCATCTTTAATGCGGCAGCACTTAGACCCCTCTCCTCTTCCTCCTTCCCCTTGCCGCTACCGGTGGGACATTGCTCTGTTTCCAGTCTGCACACAGCTCCACTAGGACAGTTTTGAATTAACAGCATCCGTCTTACTGTATGGATCCACACCAGCCTTTCTGTAAAGGGAGGGGAAACCTGCAATTCCAAACAGGAGATGAGAAACATAACTTTGAAGCACACGCCACCTTCTTCTGGGGTCTCCTCTTGCTCTGGAAAATGACATCTAAAGCAGATCTTCCCGAGCTCGGTGTTCCCTGGGATCCTGAGAAGACCCTTAAGCGCATGGGACGTGTGGAGCGCTGTGGAAATTACTGATGTCAGAGCAGCGACTAGACCAGCAACAGTGTATGCGAGTGATGTATTTACACGGCAATGTCATTTAGTAGTTCTCATAGTCACTTTGACAGTTCAGTATTAAATTGTTGATGCTTTTTTTCCCTCCTATTTCTCTTTTTCTGATATTTCGCTGAAGAAAATGTAACTATTTATTTTGGCAGAAATGTATCTTCTAATAAAAACTTTCTCAATATACTTACCTGGCTGTGGTAGGTTGCTCGCCTTGCCATTTAAAGGTTTATTAAATATATATATTTTTGAGCGCACTGTACTGTGTGGGTTTGTTTTGCTGGGCCTCGTCCCCTTCACTGAAATTCAGATACCTTCGTGGCAAATGCTGTGTCAGGAGGTGGAAAAATGGAAGACTTCCCTCAACCCGAAATGCGGCTGCGGGGCCGGGCTGCAGGCTCCGGCCTCCTTTTACCTTTGCGGGTTATT